>NC_079191.1:324886026-325186026 GCF_029499605.1 Hyla sarda
AATAAAAGGTTTTTAAATAAATGAATAAAGTGTAATAAAAAAAGGCCCCTTTCCCAATAAAACCCTATATCACCCCAAAAAAAATGCTTAAACATAGTAAGTATTGCCACATCGATTATGACTTGTACAATAAAATGATAATGGTATTTATGCCATACGGTGAACTCCGTACAAAAATAACACCAGAAAAACGCAAAGAACCCCGCAAATTTTGGTCCACTACGAGGAATAAAAAAGGTAGCATGAATCAAAAAAATCTCAGAAGGGTGTCGCTAAGTAAAAGCATGTCTGAGGTATTACCGCTTAAAGAGACACATGCCAGATTTAAAAAAAAGGGCTTGGTACTCCAGTGGAAAAAATGTTTTCCCAATCTACTGGTGCCAGAAAGTTTAAACAGATTTGTAAATGACTTCTATTAAAAAAAATATTAATCCTTTCAGAACTTATCAGCTGTTGTATACTCCACAGGAAGTTGTATTTATTTCTGGAATTCTTTTCAGTCTAACCCTCTGCTGACACATCTGTCCATATCAGGAACTGTCCAGAGTACAAGCAAATCCCCATAGCAAACCTCTCCTGCTCGGGACAGTTCCTGCTATGGACAGAGGTGTCAGTAGAGAGCCCTGTGGTCAGACAAAAAAGAACTCCAGAAAGAAATATATATATATATATATATACATATATATATATATATATTTTTTTTACTACTGTACAACAGCTCCCCCTTAGTGTCTAGTGCACAAAACATGCAGAACCAGGTTTAGGACACTAGGGGGAGCTTGTTATACAACTAAATAGCTCCTTTACAAAAAAAAATGATGTGAAGGGAAAATGAAACTAAAGAATGCTGGCGGGCACATCGTCGGCAGTTTGGGACGGGTAAGGGACGCCGGGAGAAGGGGGAACGATAAGGGACACTGGGGCCTCCTAGCAGAGCAGTGTGTGTCCCCCGATCCCCATGATCGGGACACACACACTGCCCTGCTCTGGATTTTTCTGTGCGAAACGCTGCCATCAGCTAGTCAGATTTGACTAGCTGATAGGAGCGATCGCTGTAAGAGGGGGGGGACGGACGAAACCCCCCTAGGTCCCGAGGCAAGATGGCTGGCTATCATTGATAGCCACCATCTTACCGGGTGCAGCGGGATGCCGTGAGTAGACGTACATGTATGTCATGGGTCGGGAAGGGGTTAAGGTAAAAACAAGCAGCGTCCCTGGGGGGTTACAGAGGAATAGTTGACCAGTTGCCCACAGCAACCAATTAGATCACTTTATTTTTGAGAGGCCTTTTTAAAAATTAATGAAGCAGTCTGATTGGTTGCTATGGCAATGGCAGCTCTTCCTCTACACAGGTTTGATAAATCTCCCCATAGTGAATACATGTATAAATAAAAATGACTAAGACCGATAAAAAAGCATCACCACTTATAGAAGATTTTATTGGCCAACAATCTGACAAGGAAATTGTAAATTACGACTGTATTGTCCACAGAAAGGCTAGCCTGTCTAGATACTTTAAAGGCTCTTCACTGATTAGAGAGTATCTCTCTAACCTGTTATTTCAGTTTTCTTTTTTATTACTGTTTGTACGGGGATTATTGTATACCAATAGTTTTTACCTTGTAGTCTCTGAACGCTGATGTGCATGCTGACAGCCAAGCTCTTGCTCAGTGTGACTTGTCAGATATGTGCTCTGCCTCCTTTAGTCTTTTTACTGTTGGTGCCTGCACCCTGGGGTTAGCAGTGGCATTCTGTAATGTAATAACACCTACAATGGGTAAGGCATAAGTAAATAATAGGACCCCTACTAAATGCATACTACATTACGGACAGTTGTGGGATAAAGTGACAGGAGAAGGGGTGAAAAGGAAATGCATCAGAACATAACAAAGTTAGACAAGTACATTTTCAGCACATTTGTGTGTCTCTATGTATCGTGAGTGCTTCAAAGAAACCCCATTGTTAGGAGCCTTTTACTTTGCAGCCCATTCCAGTCGGTTTCAGACGGAGACAGGAAAAATCATACCCACGTGAGCAGTGACTATGTTTCAAGGGCAACACCCCCTATATTAAGTCCATAGGTGTCAACCACCACCACAATACATACATCAAACTCTCGCGAGATTTCTACTTCTTCAATAAAATTACATATACAATAAACTACTTGGCAAAACTAGCTTGGCAAAACATTTTTGTGAAAATGGTCATCAGATTAGTGAACTAAGATGGATGATTTTGGAAGAAGTTGAAGGAGTTAATAAATCACAGGTAACGAAAAAAACTTCAACAAGAAGTTTTTGGGATCCAAAAGCTTGATGCATTACAACCACATGAAATCAATGAAATATGTAAATTTAAGGGTGCGTTCACACGGAGTAAATGAAGAGTAATTCACGCCGAAAAATTTACGGGCGGAAAAAAGAATTTTATTTTGGCACGGAATTTGCGGGAAATTCGCGCGCAATTCAAGTGCAATTCGAGTGCAATTTGTTCGTGCGGACATGGGGGAGAAAGAAGTGAAGGGTTTCTCAGCCATTTCCGCGCAAATTCCCTGCGAATTGCGTGCAAATTCCCTTAGGGTGCGTTCACACGGAGTAATTCAAGAGGAATTTACTTGAGTAATTCCTCTTGAATTCTCCGCTCCAAATTAATGCACATCTCCTCTGCCCATTGACTTTAATGTTATTTCTGCTGGCCTGTTCACACTGCGGAAATTCTGCTAGCAGAATTCCGACGCTGAATTCCATTCCGCTTGAAGAAAGAACATGTTCATTCTTCAAGCGGAATCCGCTAGCAGAAATCAATTTAAGTCAATGGTAAAAAAAAATTCCGCCCGACATAATTTTCGCGCGGAATTTGCGCGGAAATGACTGAGAAACCCTTCACTTCTTTCTCCCCCATGTCCGTGCGCGAATTTCCCGCGAAAATAAAATTCTTTTTTCCGCACGTAAATTTTTCACCGTGAATTACTCTTCATTTACTCCGTGTGAACGCACCCTCAAGCGGTACTCCACAAAAAAACATCTTATCCCCTATCCACTTTGCTGGGGACCCCCGTGATCACTGGGGGACTCCCCTCCTAACTGGATGACTGGCAACTACAGCTGCCATGCCCCCTCCATTCATGTCTATAGGAGGAGGCGTCATGGCTACGTACTAGCCGTCATGCCCCCTCCCATAGACATGAATGGAGGGGGTGTGGCATGACGTAACGAATGCCGAAGCGCCATGCTTCTGTGTTCCGGACGCCGCTGCTGCGAGTTCGGATATAGCAGGAGTCCCCAGTGGCGGGACCCATGCGATCAGACATCTTATCCCCTATTCTTTGGATAGGGGATAAGAAGTTTTTTTTCGTCAGATTACCCTTTTAATGTGTTTTTATAGTTATGCTGTTCCTTATACTCAATTATACATCACAAGTAGTTTATTGTATATATGTGATTTTATTGCAGATGTAAAAATCTCACCAAGAGTTTGAAGCATTTATTGTGGTGATGGGTTGACACCTATAGACTTGACAAAAGGGGCATTGCCCTTGAAACGTCGTCACTGCTAACAAGGGTGTGAGCTTTCCTGTCTCTGTTGTGAACCAACTGTGGAATGGGCTGCATAGTAAGAGGCTCCTAATGGAGTGAAATAAAAAGAGCACTTGGGTGAATATGCTTTACATTAAGTTATGAAATTGTGAAGTATTTTGCTATATAAAGGAATATTGAGCATAACAAGCTTTTCCCTGTGTATTTCTTATGGACTATGGAAATATGGACTATGTTCCATATCTACGTCGTGGCTCCTGGCTGTGTAAACAAAAGGTTACAGACATGTGCTCCCCATAGCGAGAAATATAAATACATATAAATGTTGTACATAACCCCTAATAATAATTACATATCGTACGTATCGTAAGGATATCGTACGTAATCAGGTGCACAATATATACAAATGAAGAAAAAAAACAACAGCATATATGCTTTTCTCGTATATCTGTACACAAATACTAAAAAATAAAAAGTGTGCATGTATATGCAATAAACATCCATGTTGCGTACAGGCTATATATACACATAGCGATAAGTTTTGAATACATCACCATTTTTCTGATTAAATAGATTTCCAAAAGCATGAAAATGTCACCAGATGTTGGAAACAACCCATGTAATCTATACATAAAAAGAAACCAAAACAAATAAGCTCAAAAATTAAGTTATCTGTAGTAATGTGAAATGACAGAAGGGAAAAGTATTGAACACACTTAATGATTTACTGATATTTGTTTAATACTTTGTACAGAAGTCTTTGTTGGTAATGACAGCTGACAGAATGTTTTCTGTATGGAAAGACTAGCTGCATGCATTGCTCTGGTGTGATTTTAGCCTACTCTTCCTACAATATTGAGCACATCAAGAAAGGGAGGTAAAAAAAAAGGCATGGAAAGCCAAGACAACAGCAGAAATCTATCAGTTATTAGACAGTAATCCGGTCCCTTGTCAGTGCAAATTAATATCAGCTGATTCAGCCTAACTGATGGCCTACAAAAAGGTCTCATTGCCCATGTGTCACAAAAGACACATCTCATGATGGTTAAAAGCAAAGAGCTGTCTCAAGACCTTTGCAACCTAATTGTTGCAAAACATAACAAAAGGATTGGTTACAAGCGCATTTCTAAGCTTCCTAATGTACCAGTGGGCCACAATACGGAAGAGGAAAGACAATTATTTCACCATAAATGTGCCTCGACCGGGTGTTTCTTGCAAGATTTTTGACAGGGGATTGAAAGGAATAATTAGAAGAGTTGTCCAAGAGCCAAGGACCACTTTTGGAGAGCTTCAAAAAGACCTGGAATTAGCAGGTCCTGTTGTCTCAAAGAAATCAGTAAGTAATGCACTCCGCCGCCATGGTGTGGACGCTCACCATGCAAGACTTCATTGATGAATAAAAAGCATGTTGAAGCTCATCTAAAGTTGGCTGCAAACAGTTGAAAACCCGTAAAAATATAGTGTGTTCCGATAAGAGCAAAATTGAACTGATGCCATAATACACACAGGGCCTCATTTACTAAGACCGGAGAGTTTTTTTTTTTGGAGTGTTTTTGCTTTTTCTCCATAATTTTTCTCACCTTATTTACTATTGTGTCGCAAGTGTTGGGTATTTTCTGACTCACGGAATATTGTTTGGGCGCACAAACTAGGCGGGTAAAACTCAGGTAAAAAAAAAATGCAGACTTGGAGACCCTATTGAGAAGAGAGGACGTTTGTAGAAAATGACTATGTTCAAAGTAATAACAATCAAAATATCAATATCAATATCAAAATCAACCACCAGTTTGTTTATCTAGCCTGAGAGATGCAAATAACATCTCTAATGGCTGTTGTTGTGAACATCATTTAAAACCTTGTGTTTTTATGAAATTTTAATTTTCACAATCTCACACTTTTTCCGTGTGTTTCACATTATACTCCGAGAGTTTTTTCTAATTTACTCGGGAACACGCCCCATTTAGTTGAAAACATGCCCATTTGGTGTGTTTTACTAAAGACGGGTTTTTTTGGTCGCAAACACTGTCGCATACATCGTGCGACAGAATATAAGGCGCTAAACCCGACAAAAACACTCGGGTTCACGTTAGTAAATCAGGGCCACAATGTTTGGAGGAGAAATGGCACTGCACATCACACTATGAACACCATACAAACAAATGTTTGAAAGAGGGAACATCACAGTGTGGTGCTGATTTTCAGTTAAAGGGGTATTCCGGGCAAACGATAGGGATAAGATGTCTGATCGTGGGGGGCCCGCCGCTGGGAACCCTCCGGGTTTCCAGGACTGGGGAAGTGACGTCACGCCACACCCCCTCCATTCAGGTCTATGGGAGTGGCCGTGATGGCCATCACGCCCCCTCCCATAGACATGAATGGAGGGGGCGTGGCGTGACGTCACTTGCCCAGTCCCGGAAACCCAGAGGTTTCCGAAACTGGAGACGCAGCTCCCGCATAGAATGTGGGTGCTGCAGGGAGATTGCGAGTGGTCCCACCGGCAGGCCCCCTGTCACGATTCGGCTGGCTGGAGGTGGATCCTCTGTGCCAGAGAGGGATTGGCGTGGACCGTGTTGGTGGACCGGTTCTAAGTTGCTACTGGTATTCACCAGAGCCCGCCGCAAAGCGGGATGGTCTTGCAGCGGCGGTAGCAACCAGGTCGTATCCACCAGCAACGGCTCAACCTCTCTGACTGCTGAAGATAGGCGCGGTACAAGGGAGTAGACAAGAGCAAGGTCGGACGTAGCAGAAGGTCAGGGCAGGCAGCAAGGATCGTAGTCAGGGGCAACGGCAGGAGGTCTGGAACACAGGCTAGGAACACACAAGGGAACGCTTTCACTGGCACAATGGCAACAAGATCCGGCGAGGGAGTGCAGGGGAAGTGAGGTATAAGTAGGGAGTGCACAGGTGATAACACTGATTAGGCCTGCTGCGCCAATCAGTGGCGCAGTGGCCCTTTAAATTGCAGAGACCCGGCGCGCGCACACCCTAAGGAGCGGGGCCGCGCGCGCCGGGACAAGACAGACGGGGAACGGGTCAGGTACGGGAGCCGGGATGCGCATCGCGAGCGGGCGCCTCCTGCGTCGCGAATCGCATCCCGGCTGGGAGTGATATTGCAGCGCACCCGGTCAGCAGGTCTGACCGGGGCGCTGCGAATGAGAGGATGCTGCGAGCGCTCCGGGGAGGAGTGGGGACCCGGAGCGCTCGGCTTAACAGTACCCCCCCCCCTTGGGTCTCCCCCTCTTCTTGGAGCCTGAGAACCTGAGGATAAGACTTTTGTCTAGGATGTTGTCCTCAGGTTCCCAAGATCTCTCCTCTGGGCCACAGTTCTCCCAATCCACCCAAAATTTTTTTTTACCTCTGACAATCTTGGAGGCCAGAATCTCCTTCACAGAGAAGACGTCAGACGAACCGGAAACAGGAGTGGGAGAAACAACTTTGGGAGAGAAGCGGTTTAGGATGAGTGGTTTAAGGAGAGAGACATGGAAGGCATTGGGAATACGGAGAGAAGGAGGAAGAAGGAGTTTGTAAGAGACAGGGTTAATCTGGCACAAGATTTTGAAAGGACCAAGATAGCGTGGTCCCAGTTTGTAACTGGGGACACAAAAGCGGACATACTTAGCGGAGAGCCATACCTTGTCTCCGGGAGCAAAAATGGGGGGAGTTCTTATTTTTTTTATCAGCAAATTTTTTCATCTGGGATGAAGCCTGTAAAAGAGAAATTTGGGTTTCTTTCCATATGGTGGAAAGATCACGAGTCACTTCATTCACAGCGGGCAAACCAAAAGGGGAAGGGAGTAGGGAGGGGAGGAAGAGGGTGACGGCCGTACACCACGAAAAATGGGGATTTAGCAGAAGATTCGGAGACTCTGAAGTTGTATGAGAATTCGGCCCATGGTAAAAGATCTGCCCAGTCATCCTGGCGGGAGGAAACAAAATGCCGTAAATAGTCACCCAGGACCTGATTAATTTTTTCTACTTGCCCATTGGATTGGGGATGATAAGAAGAAGAGAAGTTTAATTTGATCATGAGCTGTTTACAGAGGGCCTTCCAGAATTTAGACACGAATTGGACGCCTCTATCAGAGACGATATGCGTGGGCAAACCGTGAAGGCGAAAAATGTGTATAAAAAATTGCTTTGCCAACTGAGGCGCTGAAGGAAGACCAGTAAGAGGATTAAAATGTGCCATCTTGGAAAATCGATCAACGACCACCCAAACAACTGTGTTGCCACGGGATGAGGGCAAGTCCGTAATAAAGTCCATACCAATCTGTGACCAAGGCTGTTCAGGAACAGGCAGAGGATGAAGGAGACCAGCAGGCTTCTGGCGAGGAGTCTTATGCCGGGCACAGACAGTACAGGCCCGCACGAAATCAACAACATCAGTCTCCAGAGTCGGCCACCAATAAAATCGAGAGATGAGTTGAAAGGATTTTTTGATGCCTGCATGGCCTGCGAGGTGGGAGGAGTGTCTCCATTTGAGAATCCCGAGACGCTGGCGTGGAGAAACGAAGGTCTTCCCTGGAGGAGTCTGCCTGATGGAAGCTGGAGAAGTGGAGATCAGACAGTCCGGAGGAATGATGTGTTGTGGAGAGGCCTCTACTTCAGAGGCATCAGAAGAACGAGAGAGGGCATCGGCCCTAATGTTCTTGTCAGCAGGGCGAAAATGGATTTCAAAGTTAAAACGGGCAAAGAACAACGACCACCTAGCCTGGCGAGGGTTCAGTCGTTGGGCAGACTGGAGATAGGAGAGATTCTTGTGATCAGTGTATACAATAACTGGATATTTTGATCCCTCCAGCAGGTGCCTCCATTCCTCAAGCGCCAATTTAATGGCCAGTAGTTCTCGATCACCAATGGATTAGTTTTTCTCCGCCGGAGAGAAGGTCCTAGAAAAAAAAACACAAGTAACAGCATGCCCGGAAGAATTTTTTTGTAGAAGAACTGCTCCAGCTCCCACTGAGGAGGCATCTACCTCCAATAGAAAGGGTTTAGATGGGTCAGGTCTGGAGAGCACGGGAGAAGAAGAAAAGGCAGACTTGAGATGTTTAAATGCGTCTTCCGCTTGGGGAGACCAGGACTTAGGATTGGCATTTTTCTTGGTTAAAGCCACGATAGGGGCCACAATAGTGGAGAAGTGTGGAATGAATTGTCTGTAATAATTGGCGAACCCCAAAAAACGTTAGATAGCACGGAGTCCGGAGGGGCGTGGCCAATTTAACACGGCAGATAGTTTATCTGGGTCCATTTGTAGTCCCTGGCCAGAGACCAAGTATCCTAGGAAATGAAGAGACATTCAAAGAGACATTTCTCCATTTTGGCATAAAGTTGATTGTCCCAAAGTCTCTGAAGAACCATGCGGACATGCTGGCGGTGTTCTTCTAAGTTGTCAGAAAAAATCAGAATATCGTCCAGGTAAACCACAACACAGGTATATAGGAGATCACGAAAAATGTCATTAACAAAGTCTTGGAAGACGGCAGGGGCGTTGCACAGGCCAAAGGGCATGACCAGATACTCAAAGTGTCCATCTCTGGTGTTAAATGCAGTCTTCCATTCGTCCCCCTCCCTGATGCGGATGAGATTATAAGCACCTCTTAAGTCAGTTTGGTAAAGATGTGGGCGCCTTGTAGGCGATCAAAGAGTTCCGAGATAAGAGGTAAGGGGTAGCGTTTTTTTACCGTGATTTTATTAAGTCCGCGGTAATCAATGCAAGGGCGTAGGGAGCCATCTTTTTTGGACACAAAAAAAAATCCAGCTCCGGCAGGAGAGGAGGACTTGCAGATAAACCCCTTTTTTAAATTCTCCTGGATGTACTCCGACATGGCTTGGGTTTCTGGAGCAGACAGAGGATAGATTCTGCCCCGGGGTGGAGTAGTACCCGGGAGGAGGTCAATAGGACAGTCATAAGGCCTGTGAGGAGGCAAAGTCTCTGCTTGCTTTTTGCAAAAAACATCAGCATAGTCCAGATAGGCCTTAGGAAGACCAGATACCGGTGGAACCACAGGGTCACGACTGTGAGTACTGGGAACCGGTTTAAGACAGTCCTTGTGACAAGAAGTACCCCAGTTCTTGATCTCTCCTGTGGACCAATCAAGGGTTGGGGAATGGCGTTGAAGCCACGGTAATCCAAGAAGAATTTCTGAAGTGCAGTTAGAGAGGACCAAAAATTCAATTTTTTCGTGATGGGGTCCGATGCACATTAGGAGAGGTTCCGTGCGGTAGCGCACGGTACAGTCCAATCTTTCATTGTTAACAGAATTGATGTAGAGGGATCTGGCGAGACTGGTCACCGGGATGTTGAACCTGTTGATGAGAGAGGCCAAAATAAAATTTCCTGCAGATCCGGAATCCAAGAAGGCCATAGCAGAGAAGGAGAAGGTAGAAGAAGATATCCGCATAGGCACAGTAAGGCGTGGAGAAGCAGAGTTCACATCAAGAGCTGTCTCACCTTTGTGCGGAGTCAGCGTACGTCTTTCCAGGCGGGGAGGACGGATAGGACAATCCTTCAAGAAATGTTCGGTACCGGCACAGTACAGGCAAAGATTCTCCATGCGGCGTCGTGTCCTCTCTTGAGGTGTCAAGCGAGACCGGTCAACTTGCATAGCCTCCACGGCGGGAGGCACAGGAATGGATTGCAGAGGACCAGAGGAGAGAGGAGCCGGGGAGAGAAACCGCCTCGTGCGAATAAAGTCCATATCCTGGCGGAGCTCCTGCCGCCTTTCGGAAAAACGCATGTCAATGCGGGTGGCAAGATGAATAAGTTCATGCAGGTTAGCAGGAATTTCTCGTGCGGCCAGCACATCTTTAATGTTACTGGATAGGCCTTTTTTAAAGGTCGCGCAGAGGGCCTCGTTATTCCAGGATAATTCGGAGGCAAGAGTACGGAATTGGATGGCGTACTCGCCAACAGAAGAATTACCCTGGACCAGGTTCAGCAGGGCAGTCTCAGCAGAAGAGGCTCGGGCAGGTTCCTCAAAGACACTTCGAATCTCCGTGAAGAAGGAGTGTACAGAGGCAGTGACAGGGTCATTGCGGTCCCAGAGCGGTGTGGCCCATGACAGAGCTTTCCCAGACAGAAGGCTGACTACGAAAGCCACCTTAGACCTTTCAGTAGGAAACTGGTCCGACATAATCTCCAAGTGCAGGGAATATTGCGAAAGAAAGCCACGGCAAAACTTAGAGTCCCCATCAAATTTATCCGGCAAGGATAATCGAAGGCTGGAAGCGGCCACTCGCTGCGGAGGAGGTGCAGGAGCTGGCGGAGGAGAAGATTGCTGGAGCTGTGGTAATAGCTGCTGTAGCATCACGGTCAGTTGAGACAGCTGGTGGCCTTGTTGCGCTATCTGTTGTGACTGCTGGGCAACCACCGTGGTGAGGTCGGCGACAACTGGCAGCGGGACTTCAGCGGGATCCATGGCCGGATCTACTGTCACGATTCGGCTGGCTGGAGGTGGATCCTCTGTGCCAGAGAGGGATTGGCGTGGACCGTGTTGGTGGACCGGTTCTAAGTTGCTACTGGTATTCACCAGAGCCCGCCGCAAAGCGGGATGGTCTTGCAGCGGCGGTAGCAACCAGGTCATATCCACCAGCAACGGCTCAACCTCTCTGACTGCTGAAGATAGGCGCGGTACAAGGGAGTAGACAAGAGCAAGGTCGGACGTAGCAGAAGGTCAGGGCAGGCAGCAAGGATCGTAGTCAGGGGCAACGGCAGGAGGTCTGGAACACAGGCTAGGAACACACAAGGGAACGTTTTCACTGGCACAATGGCAACAAGATCCGGCGAGGAAGTGCAGGGGAAGTGAGGTATAAGTAGGGAGTGCACAGGTGATAACACTGATTAGGCCTGCTGCGCCAATCAGTGGCGCAGTGGCCCTTTAAATTGCAGAGACCCGGCGCGCGCGCGCCCTAAGGAGCGGGGCCGCGCGTGTCGGGACAAGACAGACGGGGAACGGGTCAGGTACGGGAGCCGGGATGCGCATCGCGAGCGGGCGCCTCCTGCGTCGCGAATCGCATCCCGGCTGGGAGTGATATTGCAGCGCACCCGGTCAGCAGGTCTGACCGGGGCGCTGCGAATGAGAGGATGCTGCGAGCGCTCCGTGGAGGAGTGGGGACCCGGAGTGCTCAGCGTAACACCCCCCCAGCGATCAGACATCTCATTCCCTATCCTTTGGATAGGGGATAAAATGTTTTTGCCCGGAATACCCCTTTAATGGCACTGCCAAATTTCACAAAATTTAAGGTAGTTTGAATAGTCAAAATCTGCTGCCATCCACCAGGATGATGAAGATAAAACAAGGGTGGACATTTCAGCAACACACTGATCCCAAACACACAGCCAGGGAAACTCTCTGGGAAAATGGTTTCAAAGAAAGAAAAGCTACTAGAATGGCCAATCACCTGACGTAAATACCACTGAAAATCTATGGAAAGAACTGAGGATCATGATTAATAGAAGAGGCCCACAGAACCTGATTTATAGACTGTTTGTGTAGAGGAATAGGCCAAAATCACACCAGAAAAATGCACGCAACTAGTTTCATCCATATTCATTTCATTCATTCATCATTCATTCATTCATTCATTCAAGGCATTTTGAAGCTGTCATAACCAACAAAGGCTTTTGTAGAAAGTGGTAAATAAATATCAATATGCGTGTTCAATACTTTTTCTTTGTGTCATTTCACATTATTACACATAAAATTTCATGTCAATAGCACATTTGGAAATATATAAATATATTTAGTGAAAAAAATGGTAACGTGTTCAGAGTTTATTTCACCCGCTGTGTGTATATACATATATGTACATATATATATATATATATATATATATATATATATTGTGATGACTTGCTCTTGCAAATAGGTGCGGTTGCAGCATAGAGGCAAGGAAACAGTATTTTCCAAATCAAAGTTCAGTGTTTTATTCACACTTGTCACACAGCAAACAGTCTTTAAATGCAGAACAAAGGAAAACATAACAAAAAGTCCACCTGTATTCGTTAGGTGTTTGTTCACACATCAGACCATGCCATGCGGCATCAAGCAAGTCTTTTCCAGGCCTCCAGGCAGGCTGCTCCTCAGCTTCCAACCTTGGAGCAAATGTAGGGAAGAACTCCACCCACAGCTCTCTCTGGCAGTGTGATCTGCAACAAGCAAATCCCCCTCACCTGGTGAAACAGGTTGCCTTTAAAGCCAACAAAAAGGCGGCCTGGATTGGGAGGAACGACCCCTGCACTTGGTCATTCCCAGTAAGAGCCGTCCTGGATTGGCCTTTCAGCCGTAATACGGCCATAGTGTCAGTCTGCACCGCAGCACACACAACGAATGAATACCAGCTCTTACTTCACCAAAGCCAGGATCCTTGGTGACACATATCGCCCATCCACAAGGATACCTTTCACCTTCTCACTATATATATATATATATATATATATATATATATATATATATATAAAGCAAGAAAAATGGCAAAGCAGCACTCCCAAAATGAAAAGGACCTCTGTATATGGGTGCAAGCAGTCTCAGGGACCCCGGTCCTGGGTCCAAAAATGCAAAGAAGAAGGGACGGTTGCAACACACTGGAGTAGCAAAAATATGAAGTGATTTCTTCCAGCTAAAAATAGGACAACGTTTCTGTGGTCTCACACCACCTTTCTCAAATCACAGTGCAAGTGATCAATGGCAGTTTAAATAGACACCATCATGTGATAAAAAAAAATCATATACTGAATGCATAATTAAAGTAATAAGTGCAGAATCTTAAAGCAGAAGTGTATCATTAGGGATACTACATAAGTATCAAACAGTGCAAATGATATACATCATACATGTGCCACGTGTGTACAGCCTGTGCTTGTAAACAGAGGATGAGAGAACCATGTCCTCGACATGGCGCCTTGATCCGCACTTCCGCGTTTGTCAGGCGGCCAATGATCCGTCAAGGACTACTGCACGTTGTCAGTCACGAGGGCCGTGGTCACGTGTCCAAAGCACAACATCATTGAGCACGTGACCAGCACGTGACTCCGAATCTGTAGTTATACCAGGAACAATAGTAACTCCAAGTGTGCGCAGCGCATCATCGGATAGCAGAGGCAGCATTATATATAAGGGGGAAGTAAGGGCAGTATCCTATAGCTCGTATCTTCACAGCATAGACAATTGCCTTCAGATGACCCCAAAGATAAAAGTCTAAGGGGGTCAGATCGGGAGACCTTGGGGGTCATTCAACTGGCCCACGATGACCAATCCACTTTCCAGGAAACTGTTCATCTAGGAATGTTCGGACCTGACACCCATAATGTGGTGGTGCACCATCTTGCTGGAAAAACTCATGGAACGTGCCAACTTCAGTGCATAAAGAGGGAAACACATCATAATGTAGCAATTTCGCATATGGGATACATAGGTGGTTGTTTACCAGTTTGCCTGCCACATCTGCAGGAGGCACCACTTAGGTTATTGTTACTGACATGTTTTTTCAGGGAAATAACATTATACGATACATAGATGGCTGTTCACCCGTTGTGCCAGCAATGTCTGCAGGAGGATGAATTACATAGGATATTGCTTTTAACATGTTTTTCCTAACAACACATAGGTGGTTGTTTACCAGTTTACCTGCCTTGTCGGCAGGAGGACACCACATAGGTTATTGTTACCGACATGTTTTCATAATAATTACATCTAGACTCATAGGTGATTTTTTACCGCACTGCCTGCTACATCAGCAGGGGGAGGTATCACAGAGGTTATTGTTACTGACACGTTTTCAGAGTAATAACATGACAAGACATAGGTGGTTGTTTACCCTTTATGCCTGCCACATCTGCAGGGGCATTCACCACACAGGTCATTGTTACTGACACACTTTCAGAACAATAACATTGCTACAAATAAGTGGTGGTTTACCCGTCATGCCTGCCACATTTGCAGGAGATGGTACCACATAGGTTATTGTTTCTGACACGTCTTCAGAACAATAACATTTCAACATACAGGCGGTTGTTTCCTGTTATGCTTGCCATGCCAGCAGGATGATACACCATGCAGGTTATTGTTACCGACATGCCTTTCAGAGCAATAACATTTATGTCACACAGGGGCTTGTTTACCGGTTATGTTTGCCTCGTTTGCAGGGGAATGCACCATATAGGTTATTGTTTGACAAATCTTCAGAGCAATAATTTTCCAACACATAGGTAGTCGTATACCCATTATGCCTGCCATGTATGTATGCAGGGAGATACACCACACAGGTTATTAGTACTGACATGTTGTTTCAGTGCATAAAATCTTGATAATAGGTGCTTATATGTTTGCAGTACCTGCCACGTGTCTGTGGACTGGTTCTAGGGTTGCTACTGGTTTTCACCAGAGCCCGCCGCAAAGCGGGATGGTCTTGCTGCGGCGGTAGCAACCAGGTCGTATCCACCGGCAACGGCTCAACCTCGCTGACTGCTGAGAAGGCGTGGGACAGAAGGACTAGGCAGAGGCAAGGTCAGACGTAGCAGAAGGTCGGGGCAGGCGGCAAGGTTCGTAGTCAATGAGGATAGCAGGAGATCTGGAACACAGGCTTTGGACAACACTAAACGCTTTCACTGGCACAAGGCAACAAGATCCGTCAAGGGAGTGCAGGGGCAGTGAGCAGATATAGCCAGGGAGCAGGTGGAAGCTAATTAAGCTAATTGGGCCAGGCACCAATCATTGGTGCACTGGCCCTTTAAGTCTCAGAGAGCTGGCGCGCGCCCGCCCTAAGGAGCGGAGCCGCGCGCGCCAGGACATGACAGCCGGGGGCCGGGACAGGTGAGTGACTTGGGATGCGATTCGAGAGCGGGCGCGTCCCGCTATGCGAATCGCATCCCCGCCGGCAGTGTCAGTGCAGCGCTCCCGGTCAGCGGGTCTGACCGGGGCGCTGCAGAGAGAGGAACGCCGCGAGCGCTCCGGGGAGGAGCAGGGACCCGGAGCGCTTGGCGTAACACCACGTCTGCAGGGGGATTCACCACCTAGGTTATTTTACTTACGAGTCTCCAGACCTCACAGCTTAGGGTATGTCTGACTAGGTTTAGTCTGGTCACATCTACAGGTAAGCTGCTACATGAGTTTTGTTAGTCTACTGGTGAACTTGCGTTGCAAGGTCATCATCTTCAAAGGTCTGTCATGTTTTCAGGTTTATCATCTGTCTAAAAAGTTGATTCTTTGCCACTTAATTGCAGGGACTTGGGATAGCACTGTCTATGCCTGGCAAGCAGCTAACAGTTTCCCTCTTGCCGTATGGCAAAGGTAAGTTGCTTAATATGTAATGCAGCTAGTATGTTGGCCTGGGCCAGTTTCGGTTAGCTTATTTCAGAGTGGGCATGATTAACGCAGCTTACCAGTATCAGGTACTGGCCTGATACTGGGAGGGTCAAGGTGGCTAGTGTGTGTAATCAATTTGTGATGATTATTATTATTGTTCTTCATTCTATTAGGTTGACTTTTGCCCTCTATAGGCGTGCCCTGGCGGTTCATGGGACACCTCTGATCGCTTGCTAAGGTTGTTGTATTCCATATAGATAGGTATGCAACGTTGCAGCCACAAGCACGAGTTTATGGTCCAGAGTACAAATAATATATATATATATATATATATATATATATATATATATATACATATAGTCAGGTCCATAAATATTGGGACATCGACAGAATAAAATTTTTTTGGGCTCTATACACCACCACAATGGATTTGAAATGAAATGAACAAGATGTGCTTTAACTACAGTCTGTCAGGTTTAATTTGAGAGTATTTACATCCAAATCAGGTAAACGGTGTAGGAATTACAACAGTTTGCATATGTGCCTCCCGCTTGCTAAGGGACCAAAAGTAATGGGACAATTGGCTTCTCAGCTGTTCCATGTTCAGATATGTATTATTCCCTCATTATCCCAATTCCATTGAGCAGATAAAAGGTCCAGAGTTCATTTCAAGTGTACTATTTGCATTTGGAATATGTTGCTGTCAACTCTCAAGATGAGATCCAAAGAGCTGTCACTATCAGTGAAGCAAGCCATCATTAGGCTTAAAACACAAAACAAACCCATCAGAGAGATAGCCAAAACATTAGGCATGGCCAAAACAACTGTTTGGAACATTCTTAAAAAGAAGGAACACACAGCTGAGCTCAGCAACACCAAAAGACCGGGAAGACCAAGGGAAACAACTGTGGAGGATGACCAAAGAATTCTTTCCCTGGTGAAGAAAACCCCCTTCACAATAGTTGGCCAGATCACGAACACTCTCCAGGAGGTAGGTGTATGTGTGTCAAAGTCAACAATCAAGAGAAGACTTCCCCAGAATGAATACAGAGGGTTCACCACAAGATGGAAACCATTGGTGAGCCTCAAAAACAGGAAGGCCAGATTTGAGTTTGCCAAACGACATCTAAAAAAGCCTTCACAGTTCTGGAACAACATCCTATGGACAGATGAGACCAAGATTAACTTGTGCCAGAGTGCTGGGAAGAGAAGAGTATGTTGAAGGAAAGGAACTGCTCATGATCCTAAGCATACCACCTCATCAGTGAAACATGGTGGTGGTAGTATCATGGCATGTGCATGTATGGCTGCCAATGAAACTGCTTCTCTTGTATTTATTGATGACGTGACTTCTGACAAAAGCAGCAGGATGAATTCTGAAGTGTTTCGGGCAACATTATCTGCTCATATTCAGCAAAATGCTTCAGAACTCGGCACTTCACAATGCAGATGGACAATGAACCAAAGCATTCTGCAAAAGCAATCAAATAGTTTTTTTTTTAAGGGAAATAAGTGGAATGTTATGCAATGGCCAAGTCAATCACCTGACCTGAATCCAATTGAGCATGCATTTCACTTTCTGAAGACAAAACTGAAGGGAAAATGCCCAAAGAACAAGCAGGAACTGAAGACAGTTGCAGTAGAGGCCTGGCAGAAACCCAGCAATGTCTGGTGATGTCTATGCGTTGCAGACTTCAGGCTATAATTGACTGCAAAGGATTTGCAACTAAGTATTACAAATTGAAAGTTTGATTTATGATTATTATTCTGTCCCATTACTTTTGGTCCCTTAACAAGTGGGATGCACATACAGTGGGGATCAAAAGTTTGGGCACCCCAGGTAAAAAATTGTATTAATGTGCATAAAGAAGCCAAGGAAAGATGGAAAAATCTCCAAAAGGCATCAAATTACAGATTAGACATTCTTATAATATGTCAACAAAAGTTAGATTTTATTTCCATAATTTACACTTTCAAAATAAAAGAAAACAAAAAAATGGCATCAGCAAAAGTTTGGGCACCCTGCAGAGTTAATGTTACGCCGAGCGCTCCGGGTCCCTGCTCCTCCCCGGAGCGCTCACGGCGTCTCTCTCCCTGCAGCGCCCCGGTCAGACCCGCTGCCTCTTAGAACCGGTCCACCAGCACGGTCCACGCCAATCCCTCGCTGACACAGTGGATCCACAACCTGTAAGCCGAATCGTGACAGTAGATCCGGCCATGGATCCCGCTGAGGTGCCGCTGCCAAGTCTCGCTGACCTTCCCACGGTGGTCGCTCAGCAATCGCAGCAGATTGCCCAACAAGGACAGCAGCTGTCGCAGTTGACCGCCATGTTACAGCAACTTCTGCCTCTGCTACAGCAGCAACCATCTCCTCCGCCAGCTCCTGCACCTCCTCCGCAGCGAGTGGCCGCTCCTAGCCTCCGCATGTCCCTGCCGGACAAATTTGATGGGGACTCTAGACTCTGCCGTGGATTTTTGTCTCAATGTTCCCTGCATATGGAGATGTTGTCGGATTTGTTTCCTACAGAACGGTCTAAGGTGGCGTTCGTAGTGAGCCTTCTTTCAGGAAAGGCCTTGTCTTGGGCCACACCGCTCTGGGACCGCAATGATCCTGCCACAGTCCAGTCCTTCTTCGCTGAAGTCCGTAGTGTCTTCGAGGAACCAGCCCGAGCTTCTTCTGCTGAGACTGCCCTGCTGAACCTGGTCCAGGGTAATTCTTCAGTAGGCGAGTACGCCATCCAATTTCGTACTCTTGCTTCCGAATTATCTTGGAATAACGAGGCTCTCTGCGCGACCTTTAAAAAAGGCCTATCCAGTAACATCAAGGATGTGCTGGCCGCACGAGAGATTCCTGCCAACCTGCAAGAACTTATCCATTTGGCCACCCGCATTGACATGCGTTTTTCTGAGAGACATCAGGAGCTCCGCCAGGAAAAAGACTTAGATCTCTGGGCACCTCTCCCACAGTATCCTTTGCAATCTACGCCTGGGCCTCCCGCCGAGGAGGCCATGCAAGTGGATCGGTCTCGCCTGACCCAGGAAGAGAGGAACCGCCGTAGGGAAGAAAATCTTTGTCTGTACTGTGCCAGTACCGAGCATTTCTTGGTGGATTGCCCTATTCGTCCTCCACGTCTAGGAAACGCACGCACGCACCCAGCTCACGTGGGTGCCCGTGTCACGTCACGGTGCCCGTGCGGATTTCTCCTTCACCCAACTCCTCCCTCTCAGCCGTGGCCTGCTTGGACTCTGGTGCCTCTGGGAATTTTATTTTGGATTCTTTGGTGAATAAATTCTGCATCCCGGTGACCCGTCTCGTCAAGCCGCTCTACATTTCCGCGGTCAACGGAGTTAGATTGGATTGCACCGTGCGTTACCGCACAAAACCCCTCTTAATGTGCATTGGACCCCATCACGAAATGATTGAATTCTTCGTCCTTCCCAACTGCACCTCTGAGGTCCTCCTCGGTCTGCCATGGCTCCAGCTTCATTCTCCCACCCTTGACTGGACCACCGGGGAGATCAAGAACTGGGACTCTGCTTGCCACAAGAAATGCCTCTCCCCCCCTCCCAGTCCCGTCAGGCAAGCCTCAGTGCCTCCTCCCACACCTGGTTCCCCCAAGGCTTATCTGGACTGTGCCTTGCCTCCTCATGGCCCCCGTCCTGGTGACACCCTGCCCCGTGCCAAGCTTCACCCTCTGCCCTCCCTCCCCATTCCCACTCCTGCTGTACGGCCTTCCTTTGAGGAAACCCTTCAATCACTCCCGGTGTCCTCATCCCATGGGAAGCAGTTGCCGGACAAAGAAAGGGGGAGACCTAAGGGGGGGGGGGAACTGTTACGCCGAGCGCTCCGGGTCCCTGCTCCTCCCTGGAGCGCTCACGGCGTCTCTCTCCCTGCAGCGCCCCGGTCAGACCCGCTGACCGGGAGCGCTGCACTGACATTGCCGGCCGGGATGCGATTCACACAGCGGGACGCGCCCGCTCGCGAATCGCATCCCAAGTCACTTACCCGTCCCGGTCCCCGGCTGTCATGTGCTGGCGCGCGCGGCTCCGCTCTCTAGGGCGCGCGCCAGCTCTCTGAGACTTAAAGGGATAGTGCACCAATGATTGGTGCCTGGCCCAATTAGCTTCCACCTGCTGCCTGGCTATATCTGCTCACTGCCCCTGCACTCCCTTGACGGATCTTGTTGCCTTGTGCCAGTGAAAGCATTTAGTGTTGTCCAAAGCCTGTGTTACCTGAACTCCTGCTATCCATCTTGACTACGAACCCTGCCGCCTGCCCCGACCTTCTGCTACGTCTGACCTTGCCTCTGCCTAGTCCTTCTGTCCCACGCCTTCTCAGCAGTCAGCGAGGTTGAGCCGTTGGTAGTGGATGCGACCTGGTTGCTACTGCCGCAGCAAGACCATCCCGCTTTGCGGCGGGCTCTGGTGAACACCAGTAGCCTCTTAGAACCGGTCCACCAGCACGGTCCACGCCAATCCCTCGCTGACACAGTGGATCCACAACCTGTAAGCCGAATCGTGACAGTTAATATCTTGTACTGCCCCCTTTGGCAAGTATCACAGTTTTTAAACACTTTTTGTAGCCAGCAAAGAGTCTTTCAATTCTTGTTTGAGGTATCTTTGCCCATTCTTCCTTACAAAAGTCTTCCAGTTCTTTGAGATTTCTGGGCTGTCTGTCCCGTACTGCTCTTTTAAGGTCTATCCATAGATTTTCAATTATGTTGAGGTCAGGAGATTGTGAAGGCCATGGCAAAACCTTCTGTTTACGCCTCTTGATGTAATCCCCCATGGATTTCGAGGTGTGTTTAGGATCATTATCCATTTGTAGAAGCCATCCTCTCTTTAACGTCAGCTTTTTCACAGATGGCATCAATTTAGCATCCAAAATTTGCATAAATTATATTGAATCCATTTTTCCTTCTACTCGTGAGATGTTCCTTGTGTCACTGGCTGCAATACAACCCCAAAGCATGATTGATCCACTCCCATGCTTAACAGTTGGACAGATGTTCTTTTCATTAAATTCTGTTCCCCTTCTTCTCCCCAACGTACCTTTTCTCATTCTGGCCAAAAAGTTCAATCTTAACCTCATCGGTCCACAGAACTTGTTTCCAAAATGCATCAGGCTTGTCTATATTTTAACCCCTTAAGGACGCAGGACGTAAATGTACGTCCTGGTTCGGTGGTACTTAACGCACCAGGACGTACATTTACGTCCTGTGCATAACCGCGGGCATCGGAGCGATGCCCGTGTCATGCGCGGCTGATCCCGGCTGCTGATCGCAGCCAGGGACCCGCCGGCAATGGCCGACGCCCGCGATCTCGCGGGCGTCCGCCATTAACCCCTCAGGTGCCGGGATCAATACAGATCCCGGCATCTGCGGCAGTGCGCGATTTGAATGAATGATCGGATCGCCCGCAGCGCTGCTGCGGGGATCCGATCATTCAGAACGCCGCACGGATTCTCCTTCCTCCGTCCGGCTCCTGCTCTGGTCTGAGATCGAGCAGACCAGAGCAGAAAATCGCCGATAACACTGATCTGTTCTATGTCCTATACATAGAACAGATCAGTATTAGCAATCATGGTAACTACTATTGGGGACTATTCAAGTGTAAAAAAAAATGTAAAAAAATGTAAAAGTAAAAGTAAAAAAAAGTGAAAAATCCCCTCCCCAATAAAAAAGTAAAACGTCAGTTTTTTCCTATTTTACCCCCAAAAAGCGTAAAATTTTTTTTTTATAGACATATTTGGTATCGCCGCGTGCCGAACTATTAAAATAAAATGTTAATGATCCCATACGGTGAACGGCGTGAACGAAAAAAAAAAAAAATCCAGAATTCCTACTTTTTTAATACATTTTATTAACAAAAAAAATTATAAAAAATGTATTAAAAGTTTTTTATATGCATATGTGGTATCAAAAAAAAGTAAAGATCATGGCGCAAAAAATGAGCCCCCATACCGCCGCTTATATGGAAAAATAAAAAAGTTAGAGCTCATCAAAATAAAGGGATTATAAATGTACTAATTTGGTTAAAAAGTTTGTGATTTTTTTTAAGCGCAACAATAATAGAAAAGTATGTAATAATGGGTATCATTTTAATCGTATTGACCCTCAGAATAAAGAACACACGTCATTTTTACCATAAATTGTACGGCGTGAAAAGGAAACCTTCCAAAATTAGCAAAATTGCGTTTTTCGTTTTAATTTCCCCACAATAATAGTGTTTTTTTGGTTGTGCCATACCTTTTATGATATAATGAGTTAAGTCATTACAAAGGACAACTGGTCGCGCAAAAAACAAGCCCTCATACTAGTCTGTGGATGAAAATATAAAAGAGTTATGATTTTTAGAAGGCGAGGCGGAAAAAATGAAAACGTAAAAATTTAATTGTCTGAGTCCTTAAGGCCAAAATGAGTCCTTAAGGCCAAAACAGAAGGCGAGGAGGAAAAAATGAAAACGTAAAAATTAAATTGTCTGAGTCCTTGAGGGGTTAATTTGCAAAGTTCATATGCTGATTTTTGTGGTGAGGACATAGAAGAGGTTTTCTTCTGATGACTCTTCCTTGAAGACCATATTTGTACAAGTATCTCTTTATAGTGAAATAGTGTACCACAACTCCAGTGTCTGCCAGATCTTTCTGGAGGGATTGTGCAGTCAAACGTGGGATTTGAATTGTTTTTCTCACAATCCTGCGAGCTGTTCTGTCTGATATTTATCTTGGTCTTACAGATCTTGCTTTAACTTCTACTGTTCCTGATGACTGCCATTTCTTAATTACATTCTGAACAGAGGATATTGACATCTGAAAACGTTTTGCTATCTTCTTATAGCCTTCTCCAGCTTTGAGAGCTTCAACTATTTTCAGTTTCAGATTTCTAGACTACTGCTTAGAAAAACCCATGGTGCTGATTGTTGGGGCAAGGTCAGATGAGTCTGGGCATTTAAAACCTTTGAGATTGACATCACCTGGTCTTCCCAGATGATGATTGAGAACAATCCATGACACTGGCAGGTCTCAGCTTTGCAAAGGGGCAATGCATGCTATAAATTCTGCAGGGTGCCCAAACTTTTGCAGATGCCATTTTTTTTTCCTGTTATTTGGAAAGTGTAAATGATGGAAATAAAATCTAACTTCTGTTGACATATTATAAGAATGTCTAATCTGTAATGTGATGCCTTTTGGAGATTTTTCCATGTTTCCTTGACTTTTTTATGCACATTAATACACATTTTTTACCTGGGGTGTCTAAACTTTTGATCCCCACTGTATGCAAACTGTTGTAATTCCTACACCATTCACCTGATTTGGATGTAAATACCCTCAAATTAAAGCTGACAATTTGCAGTTAACCCCTTAATGACCACGAACGTAAATGTACGTCCTGGTTTGGCGGTACATTTACATCCTGTGTATGACCGCGAGCATCGGAACGGTGCTCGCGTCATACACGGCAGGTTCCGCCTGCTAGCAGCCGGGGACCCGCCGATAATGGCCAACATCTACCATCGCGCGGATGTCCGCCATTAACCCCTCAGATGCCGTGATCAATACAGATCACAGCCTCTGCGGCAGTGCGGTACTTTAACCCCTTAAGGACCAAGCCCATTTTCACCTTAAGGACCAGAGCGTTTTTTCACATCTGACCACTGTCACTTTAAGCATTAATAACTCAGGGATGCTTTTACTTATGAATTTGATTCCAAGATTGTGTTTTCGTGACATATTCTACTTTAACATAGCAGTAAAATTTCGACGAAACTTGCATCATTTCTTGGTGAAAAATTCCAAAATTTAGAACTTTGAAACTCTCTGCTTGTAAGGAACATAGACATACCAAATAAATTATATATTGATTCACATAAACAATATGTCTACTTTATGTTTGCATCATAAAGTTGACATGTTTTTACTTTTGGAAGACATCAGAGGGCTTCAAAGTATAGCAGCAATTTTCAAATTTTTCACAAAATTTTCTAAATCTGAATTTTTCAGGTACCAGTTCATGTGTTAACCCTTTAGGTGTTTCACAGGAATAGCAGGAAAGTGAAGGAGAAAATTCAAAATCTGCATTTTTTACTCTCGCATGTTCTTGTAGACCCAGTTTTTGAATTTTTATAAGGGGTAAAAGGAGAGAAATCCTCCCAAAAATTTTAACCCAATTTCTCTCGAATAAGGAAATACCTCATATGTGTATGTCAAGTGTTCGGCAGACGCAGTAGAGGGCTCGGAAGGGAAGGAGAAACAATGGGATTTTGGAGAGTGACTTTTTCTGAAATAGTTTTTGGGGGGCATGTCCCATTTAGGAAGCCCCTATGGTGCCAGAACAGCAAAAAAAAAAAATCCACGTGGCATACTATTATGGAAACTACACCCCACAGGTGTTTCACGACTTTTCGTTAAAGTTGGATGTGTAAATACATTTTTTTTTTCACAAAAATGTTGGTTTTCCCCCAAATTTTATATTTTTACAAGGGATAATAGGAGAAATTGTTAGGCAATTTCTCCTGAGTACGAAAATACCCCATATGTGGCTAAACTGTTGCCTTGAAATACGACAGGGCTCCGAAGTGAGAGAGCGTCATGCGCATTTGAAGACTAAATAAGGGATTTGCATAAGGACGCAACCGGATGCAAGAATTACACTTGCCTCCGATACCAAAAATACCCTATGGCAGTGTTTCCCAAACAGGGTGCCTCCAGCTGTTGCAAAATTCCAGCATGCCTGGAAAGTCAATCGCTGTCCGGCAATACTGGGAGTTGTCTTGCAACAGCTGGAGGCTCCGTTTTGGAAACAGTGTCATTCGAGAATTTTTTATTTTTTTTGGGGGGGGGGGGAGGTGACTGTGTAGGGGTATGTGTGTATGTAGCGTTTTACTTTTTATTTTGTGTAATGTAGTATAGTGTAGTGTTTTTAGGGTACACTCACACGGCCGGGGTCTACAGCGAGCTTCCCGCTGGGAGTTTGAGCTGTGGCGGAAAAATTGCTGCATCTCAAACTTGTAGCAAGAAGCTCGTTGTAGACTCCGGCCGTGGTGAACGCTCAAACCTCCTGCTGTTGCAAAACTACCACTACCAGCATGCCCTTTGGCTGTCCGTTCATGCTGGGGGTTGAAGTTATGCAACAGCTGGAGGCACACTGGTTGCAAAACACAGAGTTTGTTACTTAACTCAGTGTTTCCCAAAAAGGGTGCTTCCAGCTGTCTCAAAACTGCAATTCCTAGCATGCACGGACAGCCAAAAGACATGTTGGGAGTTAGTTTTGCAACATCTGGAGGGTCCCAGTTTGGTGACCACTGTGCAGTGGTGTCCAAGCTGTAGCCCTCCAGATGTTGCAAAACTTCAACTCCAAGCATGCCCAGACTGTCAAGGCATGCTGGGAGTTGTTTGCAACATCTGAAGGGCCAGATGTTACAGAACTACAACTCCCAGCATGCCCGGACTCTCTGGGCATGCTGGGAGTTGTAGTTTTGCAACATCTGGAAGGGCTACAGTTTGTATACCACTGAACAGTGGTCTCCAAACTGTGGGCCTCCAGAGGTGTATATAAGATGGAGAGTCAGTCTAATCTGTGCTCTCCATTGGAAACAGTATGCTGGCTGTTAGAGGGGGAGACACATGGGCCCTGTTTAGGTATCATGCAGAAGGCACTGCGAGTGGTCCAGGTTCGGGTGTGAACTGGTAGTAAAACAGGTTGCAGGTGGCACAGGTTTTAACTGGATGAGGGAAGCTCACCAGTTGATAGACAGGGCATGCTGAGATTTATATTCAGCGACCAAACGGTCTAGGACTTTATTTTGTTCCTGTTTTTTTTTTTTTTTTTACCTGCAACCTGTGCAAATAAAGCTGGCGAGGAGCCAGACTTGTATGAGGAACTGTGATCTGCTGTGTTATTGTGAGGAACGTGTCCCGTGGCAAGTGACCAGGATGATCCGAGAGCTAATCCCTGAGACGGTTCGTCACTCTGTTAACCCCATTTTTGCACTTTTGTTTTTTGCTCCTCCCCTTCTAAAAATCATAACGCTTTTATTTTTCCCCCTGCAGACCCATATGAGGGGTTGTTTTTTTGCACCATCAATTTTACTTTGTAATGACATCAATCATTTCATCACAAAATCTATGGCAAAACAAAAAAAAACACAATTTAGTAAATTTTGGTGGCTTCCGATTTTACATGGAGCATTTTTCGGTAGAAATGACACGTAATATTTATTCTTTAGGTCCATATGATTTAACCTGTTGGGGACGAAGGGTGTATGTACACGTCCTTGCGTCCTGGTACTTAAGGACGAAGGGCGTATCCATACACCTGTGGGAATTTCGGTTCCTGCCGCGTGCCGGACCAGGGTGACCCCGTGCAAATGCCCAGGGGGGCCATTAGACCCCCTCCCCATGTCGGCGATCGGCGCAAATCACAAGTGAATTCACACTAGCGATTTGCAGCGATTCTGGGTCATACGGGTCTATGGTGACCCGGAATATAAGGGGGATTGCGGTTGTCTAAGATACCTACGATCCCCCTGAAGGGATAGGAGTGAGGTGGCAGGGGTGCCACCCCTCCTATTGGTGGTCTAGACGCGACCACCAATAGCAGATCGGTGGCGGGGGTTAACTTTCGTTTTCCCCGTCCTGCCCACCCACAATAGGCGTGGCAGGACGGGGAAACCGGCGGGGACCGGTGACGAAGATCCACTTACCGATCCGGAGGCTGCGGGCGACGGTGATCGGCGGGCGGCGATGACGTGCGGCAGAAGAGGACGGCTCCCTGGATCCTACGGAAGCCGGTAAGTTGCCTTGCAACATCTGGAGGGCTACAGTCTGAGACCATTATACAGTGGTCTCTAACCTGAAGCCCTCCAGATGTTGCAAAACTACAACTCCCAGCATGCCTAGACAGCTGTTTGGGCATGCAGCAATATGTAGTTTTGCAACAGCTGGAGGGCTACAGTTTGAGACCATTATACAGTGGTCTCTAAACTGTATCCCTCCAGATCTTGCAAAACTACAACACCTAGCATGCAGCTGTTTGCTGTCTGGGCATGCAGGGATTTGTAGTTTTGCAACATCTGGAGGGTCACAGTTTGGAGATCACTGCAGTGGTCTATAAACCGTAGCCCTCCAGATGTTGCAAAACTGCAAATCCCAGCATGCCCAAACAGCATGCTGGGAGTTGAAGTTAAGTACCTCCAGCTGTTGCATAACTACATCTCCCAGCATGGCCTTCGGCGATCAGTACATGCTGGGGGTTGTAGTTTTGCAACAGCTGGAGGCACACTGGTTGGAAAATACTGAGTTAGGTAACAGAACCTAACTGAAGGTTTTCCAACCAGTGTGCCTCCAGCTGTTGCAAAAGTACAACTCCCAGCATGCACGGTCTGTCAGTACATGCTGGGAGTTGTAGTTTTGAAACAGCTGGAGGTTTGCCCCCCCCCATGTGAACGTACAGGGTACATTCACACGGGCAGGTTTACAGTAAGTTTCCTGCTTCAAGTTTGGGCTGCTGCAAATTTTTTCGCCGCAGCGCAAACTCCTAGCGGGAAACTCACCGTAACACGCCAGTGCGAATGTACCCTTAAAACACTACACTACACTAACACAAAATAAAGGGTAAAACACTACATATACTCCCCCTTACACTGTCCCCCGCCCCCCCCCCCCCCCCCCCAATAAAAATGAAAAACGTATTGTACGGCAGTATTTCCAAAACGGAGTCTCCAGCTGTTGCAAAACAACAACTCCCAGCATTTCTGGACAGCCACTGACTGTCCAGGCATGCTGGGAGTTTAGCAACAGCTGGAGGCACCCTGTTTGGGAATCACTGGCATAGAATACCCCTATGTCCACCCTTCTGCAATCCCTAATTTAGTCCTCACATGCGCATGGCGCTCTCTCATTTTGAAGCCCTGTCATATTTCAAGGAAACAGTTTAGGGCCACATATGGGGTATTTACGTACTCGGGAGAAATTACACTACAAATTTTGGGGGTCTTTTTCTCCTTTTACCCCTTATAAAAAGGAAAAGTTGAGGGTTACACCAGCCTGTTAGTGTAAAAAAATATAAAACATTTTACACTAACATGCTGGTGTTGCCCCATACTTTTTATTTTCACGAGAGGTAAAAGGAAAAAAAGACCCCCAAAATTTGTAACGCAATTTCTCCTGAGTACGGAAATACCCCATATGTGGGTGTAAAACAACAAGGCTCAGGAGTGAGAGCGCACCATGTACATTTGAGGCCTAAATTAGTGATTTGCACAGGGGTGGCTGATTTTACAGCGGTTCTGACATCAACGCAAAAAAATAAATACCCACATGTGACCCCATTTTGGAAACGACACCCCTCACGGAACGTGACAAGGAGTATAGTGAGCCTTAACACCCCACAGGTGTTTGACGAATTTTCATTAAAATTGGATGGGAAAATGAAGAAAAATTTTTTTTTTCACTGGAATGCTGGTGTTACCCAAAATTTTTCATGTTCACAAGGGAAAATAGGAAAAAAGACCCCCACAATTTGTAACCCCATTTCTTCTGAGTAAGAAAATAACCCATATGAGGATGTAAAGTGCTCTGCGGGTGCACTACAATGCTCAGAAGAGAAGGAGGGCCATTGGGATTTTGAAGAGAAAATTTGTCTGGAATTGAAGGCCACATGTGTTTACAAAGCCCTCTCACGTAATGTATTAAGGGGTTCAGTGAGCATTTACGCCCCACAGGTGTCTGACAGATTTTAGTAACAGTGGTCCGGGAAAATGAAAAAATGTATTTTTCATTTGCACAGCCCACTGTTCCAAAGATCTGTCAAACGCCAGTGGGGTGTAAATACTCACTGCACCCCTTATTAAATTCTGTGAGGGGTGTAGTTTCCAAAATGGGGTCACATGGGGTAAACGCACATGGCCCCTGACTACCATTCCAAACAAATTCTCTTTCCAAAAGCTCAAATGGCACTCCTTCTCTTCTGAGCATTGTAGTTCGCCCGCAGAGTATTTCACGTCCTAACATGGGGTATTTCCATACTCAGAAGAGATGGGGTTACAAAGTTTGGGGGGCATTTTCTCCCATTACCCTTTGTAAAAATTGTAAATTTGGGGAAAAAACTGCACTTTAGTGAAAAATTTTTTTTTTCATTTACGCATCTGATTTTAACGAAAAATTGTCAAACACCTGTGGGGTGTTAAGGCTAACTGGACCCCTTGTCACGTGTCTTGAGGGGTGTAGTTTCCAAAATGGTATGCCATGTGGGGTTTTCTGCTGTTTTGGCATCATTGGGGCTTTCTAAATGTGACATGCCCCCCAAAAACCATTTCAGCAAAATTCACTTTCCAAAATCCCATTGTCGCTCCTTCCCTTCTGAGCCCTCTACTGCGCCCGCCGAACACTTGACATACACATACGAGAGAAATTGGGTTACAAATTTTGGGGGGCTTTTTCTCCTATTACTACTTGTAAAAATTCTAAAACTTAGTCTACAAGAACATGCAAGTGTAAAAAATGAAGATTTAGAATTTTCTCCTTCACTTTGCTGGTATTCCTGTGAAACACCTAAAGGGTTAACAGACTTACTGAATGTCATTTTGGATACTTTGAGGGGTGCAGTTTTTATAATTGGATCATTTATGGGGTATTTCTAATATGAAGGCCCTTCAAATCCACTTCAAAACTGAACTGGTCCCTGAAAAATTCCGATTTTGAAAATTTTGAGAAAAATTGGAAAATTACTGAACTTTGAAGCCCTCTGATGTCTTCCAAAAGTAAAAACATGTCAGCTTTATGATGCAAATATAAAGTAGACATATTGTATATGCGAATCAATATATAATTTATTTGGAATATCTATTTTCTTCACAAGCAGAGAGCTTCAAAGTTAGAAAAATGCTAAATTTTTTAATTTTTCATCAAATTTTATTAATGCTTAAAGTGACATTGGTCAGATTTGCAAAAAATGCTCCCGTCCTTAGGGTCATAATGGGCTCCGTCCCCAAGGCGTTAAATGATACCTGACTTATATAGGTTTGATTTTGTTTTACTTCTTTAAAAAAATTATAACTTTTTGCACAAAAATTAGCATGTTTAAAATTGTCCTCTTCTGACCCCATATAACTTTTTTTTATTTTTTCATATACGGGTTGTGTGAGGGAATTTTTTTACCTATACGCCATTGACCGTGAGGTTAAAGGAGTACTACCGTGCTGACAACTTATCCCCAATCTAAAGGATAGGGGATAAGTTGCCTGATCGCGCTGGGGACCACCGCAATCTCGCACGCAGCACCCCGCTCTCATCAGGCCCCGGAGCGAACATCTGCTCTGGGTCTGATGACGGGGCCGGTGATCGTGACGCCCACTGCTATAGACTTACATTGAGGGGGCGGAGCGTGATGTCACATGGAAGTCACGATACTCCGGCCCCGTGATCGGCAGTCATCAGACCCGGAGCGATGTTCGCTCCGGTGGGCCTGATGAGAGCGGGGTCCTGCGTGCGAGATCGCGGGGGTCCCCAGTGGCGGGACCCCGCGATATCAGGCAACTTATGCCCTATCCCTTAGATAGGGGATAAGTTGTCAGCACGGTAGTACCCTTTTAAAATAAGATTACATTTTTATAGTTTGGACATTTATGCACGTGGTGATATTTTTGTTTACTTATTTTTTTTATGGGAAAAGGGGGTGATTCAAACTTTTATTAGGGAAAGGGTTAAATCACTTAACTTTTTAATACTATATTTTTTATCTTATTCTAGACGCCACAATCAACTTTGATTGTGGTGTCTAAGGGTTTAATGCCGGGCATAACCACGTTCGGTAATGTCTGATATTAAACACGGGTCCGGGTGGCAGAAAGCTGCCAGGACCGACTAGCTATGATGTACGCTCAGCTCCTGAGCCTGCACCATAGAAGGAATGTGGGACAAGGGTTTACAGGTATGGCCTTGGTCCTGTAAACATTTCTTCAGAGAATCAGTGACTATCTAGTTTCACAAATATGTTGTCTAGAAGAATTAAAAAGTTGTGACACTCTCTCCTACTCTAAGGGGGAGATTTATCAAAACCTGATGTAGAGGAATGGTACAGTGTCCCAAAGCAACCAGATTGCTTGCTTACTTCATTTGTAAAAAGTCCTCTGAAAAATTAGAAGTAATCTGATGGGTTGCTATGGGGAACTGCACCACTCTTTCTCTACACAGGTTTTGATAAATCTTTCCAAGCTTCCCTTGTACTCTTTGGCCTCTCCTCCTCCATTCTTTCCTTTCTCTCCTCTTATCCTACCTGTCATTTTCTATCTTACGGCCTCTTGGTTTATTTCTCCTTTTCAAGATTCTTCTTATATGCCTGGATAACCTTATGTGACATTATGCAGTTATGACCTTATGCTTTTATAGGTTTGCTGTCTTGACACTACGAAGGTCTTACCTATATCAATGTGAAAGTGCTTTCTTTCTCTGTGCTTGCATTTATTCTTTCTATGTTATTTATGTAGTTACTATATATGGTAAAAAAAAAACAAATGTAGCAGTCTATGTTGACTGTATTATTGTGTTTATTGTTTTTCTCTCGATAAATAAAGAATTGATGAAAAAAAAATTCTACTGAGAACTCCTTTTATACTGGTGTATTCATTATGCCAATGAAATTGGGGCTTGTGGTAAATCATATTCTCATAGATAAGGCATAAAATACAGGTTCACCTATGGTTTTCACTGTACATTTAGGGTACATGTAAGCAACCTGTCAAAAAGGGATTCAGCTTAATGGGCCAACATAGTCAATTTGGGACTATGTTCGGTCCATTTACTGAATGCATACAATTATTATGCAAAAAGTGTGGTCTGCTGGACAATTCAGTCCCACAGAATGAGTGTATGACTATGGGCTTGTTCACATCTGCATTAAAGCTCCATTTGCAAAAACGGACACTAGATGGGCCCCACTCAAGGTCAATGGGACCTGTTTTTTTCTGTAGTGAATGGACCCTGTAGCTAAGGGCCTGATCACACTGCCGTTATATTCAGCTAAAAGGAGCTCCATTGCTCAGTCCATTAGAAGGACAGGTGCTGACCCATTCAGCGTCCATTTAGGTCGAAGCACAATGGCAGTGAAAATCTGCGCTGGTGATCTGTTCCAGAGCTGTGGAGCAGAATTAGTTCACGATACAAAAAAAAAATTTATTTGAGCTAAAGAGTCCATTGCATGTTGATTTTCAATGGGGTTTATATGAATAGGATTTTTTGGCTGTATTTTTCCTTCCGTTTAAGTTCTGCTATTTCAACAAATTCTACAAATGGAGATACCTTAGACTCACCGGGGGGGGGGGGGGGATTATTAACCTCAATAAGTCCTCTGTCAGTGCGCCACGGTACATGTTGGCATCTCGTTTGGTCAGGTTGCCAATGTACCCCACACATAAGAAAAAGCCATAATTTCAATAATTCTGGGGGACATTTACATTGCCTTCCTGCCATTTTATTAGCTGAAATTTGGCAAAAAAATTTTGCTCAGTTAGTTTTGCGCAAAAATTTTGTGCAATTTCAAAACTTCACAACTTTGGCAAAAGTAACTGAAATGCAGTGCTTCATTCTTGACTATGCAGTGGACAAGATTTATTAACTGGGTCTGTTTAAACCCTTGGGGACGGAGCCCATTATGACACTAAGGACAGGAGCATTTTTTTCAAATCTGACCTCTATCACTTTAAGCATTAATAACTCTGGGATGCTTTTACTTATAAATTTGATTCCGAGAGTGTTTTTTCGTGACATATTCTACTTTATGTTAGTGGTAAATTTTTGTCCATAATTGCATCATTTCTTGGTGAAAAATTAGAAAATTTTGCATTTTTCTAACCTTGAAGCACTCTGCTTGTAAGAAAAAGGGACATTACATTACATATTGATAAATAAATTAAATAAACTAATAATTTACATATTGATTAACATATACAATATAAAAATACCAAAAAGAACACAATGCGTTATGAGAGTCAAAATACCTTATTAAACAATACTTAAAGCACAAAATTGGGCAAATGAAGCCCATAGACAAGTCAAAAACAAGTAAAAAACAACATCAGAGATGACGATCCAGTGGACAAGACAACACTGGTGGTGACTAGGGTTAATGAAAAACTAATAGGTACAACATGCGGGGATCACAATGATCAACCTGGGCAAGGACACGACTATATCAAAAAACGGTTGAGTATGGCTATAAAAATGAGAATAAAAGGCCTACTTAAATAGGAGGCAGAAGAAAAGCAGCAGTATGATATAAAGTGCGAAATACCAGTGTATAAGCACTGAGCTAGTGCAAAAATGTGCAAATAGATAAATGTAAGCTTATATATAAAGTATCAAATAAGATATCTATACAAAGGGGAGACCTACTGAATTACCAAAGGCAGGCATCACAAACAGTAAACATTATTCTTCCCTTAGTGTGACAGGAGAGTACTTAACCCCTTAAGGACTCAGGGTTTTTCCGTTTTTGCACTTTCGTTTTTTCCTCCTTACCTTTTAAAAATCATAACCCTTTCAATTTTCCACCTAAAAATCCATATTATGGCTTATTTTTTGCGTCGCCAATTCTACTTTGCAGTGACATTAGTCATTTTACCCAAAAATGCACGGCGAAACGGAAAAAAAAATCATTGTGCGACAAAATCGAAAAAAAAACGCCATTTTGTAACTTTTGGGGGCTTCCGTTTCTACGCAGTGCATATTTCGGTAAAAATGACACCTTATCATTATTCTGTAGGTCCATACGGTTAAAATGATACCCTACTTATATAGGTTTGATTTTGTCGCACTTCTGGAAAAAATCATAACTACATGCAGGAAAATTTATACGTTTAAAAATGTCATCTTCTGACCCCTATAACTTTTTTATTTTTCCACGTACAGGGCGGTATGAAGACTAATTTTTTGCGCCGTGATCTGAAGTTTTTACCGGTATGATTTTTGTTTTGATCAGACTTTTTGATCACTTTTTATTCATTTTTTTAATGGTATAAAAAGTGACCAAAATACGCTTTTTTGGACTTTGGAATTTTTTGCGCGTACGCCATTGACCGTGCGGTTTAATTAATTATATATTTTTATAGTTCGGACATTTACGCACGCGGCGATACCACATATGTTTATTTATTTATTTTTTTACACTGTTTTATTTTTTTTATGGGAAAAGGGGGGTGATTCAAACTTTTATTAGGGAAGGGGTTAAATGACCTTTATTAACACTTTTTTTTTACATTTTTTTTTGCAGTGTTATAGGTCCCATAGGGACCTATAACACTGAACACACTGATCTCCTATGCTGATCACTGGCGTGTATTAACACGCCTGTGATCAGCATTATCGGCGCTTGACTGCTCCTGCCTGGATCTCAGGCACGGAGCAGTCATTCGTCGATCGGACACCGGGAGGGCCCTTACCTGCCTCCTCGGTGTCCGATCGACGAATGACTGCTCCGTGCCTGAGATCCAGGCAGGAGCAGTCAAGCGCCGATAATGCTGATCACAGGCGTGTTAATACACGCCAGTGATCAGCATAGGAGATCAGTGTGTTCAGTGTTATAGGTCCCTATGGTCCTGAACAGCCCGACTGAGCAGCCGGGATACTTTCAGTTTCGCTTTAGAAGCGGCGGTCAGCTTTGACCACCGCTTCTAAAGGGTTAATACCGCACATCGCCGCGATCGGCGATGTGTGGTATTAGCCGTGGGTCCTGGCCGTTGATGAGTGCCGGGACCGAAGCGATATGATGCAGGATCGCGGCGCGATCCCGCTTCATATCGCGGGAGCCGGCGCAGGACGTAAATATACGCCCTGCGTCGTTAAGGGGTTAAACAGTAAACAGAGACTCCCATAATAAAGATAATGCTGCATGAAACACAATATACATGCATAAAAAGAACTGTTAGACCATAAGACAACCTGTTGTAACAGACCTTAGTGGACCACCAGACCCAACGTTTCGCTCCTCACTTCAACCGGGGTGTTGGCATCATAAAGTTGACATGTTTCTTCTTTTTGAAGACATTAGAGGGCTTCAAAGTATAGCAGCAATTTTCCAATTTTTCACGAAAATTTCTAAGAGTGAATATGAGGGTCTTTATGTTGGAAATCCCCTATAATGGACCCCATTATGAAAACTGCACCCCTCAAAGTATTCAAAATGACATTCAAAAAGTTCGTCAACCCTTTGGCACAGGAATAGCAGCAAAATGGAGGAGAAAAATCAAAATCTCAATTTTTTACACTAATATGTTGTTGTAGCCCCAAAGGCCCATCCAAAACTTGCAATTTAATTTTCTCTCGAGTAAGGAAATACCTCATATGTGGATGTTAAGTGCTCTGTGGGTGCACTAGAGGGCTTAGAAGGGAAGGAGAGACAATGGCATTTTGGAGAGCGAATTTTGCTGAAATGGTTTTTGGGGGGCATGTCACATTTAGGAAGCCCCCATGATGGCAGAACAGCAGAAAAAAAACAAGAAAAAAAAACACATGGCAAACTATTTTGGAAATAACACTACTCAAGGAAAATAACAAAGGGTAAATTGAGTCTTTATAACCCCCCCCCCCCCCCCAGGTTATTGACAAACTTTCGTTAACCCCTTGGGGACGTTTTTTTTCCCAGTTTTTGCACTTTCGTTTTTTCCTCCTTACCTTTTAAAAATCATAACCCTTTCAATTTTGCACCTAAAAATCCATATGATGGCTTATTATTTTGTCATACTTCTGAAAAAAAAATCATAACTACATGCATGAAAATGTATGCATTTAAAATTGTCATCTTCTGACCCCTATAACTTTTTTATTTTTCCGCGTATGGGTCGGTATGAGGACTCATTTTTTTTACCATTTATGTATTGATCGAACTTTTTGATCACTTTTTATTAATTTTTTCAAGATATAATGAGGGACTTTGGAATTTTTTTGCACGTACGTCATTGACCGTGAGGTTTAATTAACAATATTTTTTTATAATTCTGACGTTTCCGCACGTGGCGATACCACATGTTTATTTTTATTTACAGTTTTTTTTTTTTTTATTGGGAAAAGGGTAGGGTGATTCAAACTTTTATTAGGAAAGGAGTTAAATGATCTTTATTCACTTTTTTTTTTGCATCGGGGGCTATAACACTGTACACACTGATCTTTTACGTTGTTCAATGGTTTCTCATAGGAAACCATTGATCAATGATTCTACCGCTTGACTGCTCATGCCTGGATCTCAGGCACTGAGCAGTCATTCGGCAATCGGACAGCGAGGAGGCAGGTAGGGACCCTTCAGCTGTACTGTAAGTTGTTCGGGATGTTGTGTTTTTACCGTGGCGATCCCGAACAGCTCCCTGAGCTAACCAGCAGTGCTTTACTTTCACTTTAGACACGGCGTTCAACTTTGAAAGCCGCGTCTAAAGGGTTAATAGCGTGCGGCACCGCGATCAATTCCTCGCGCTATTAGCCATGGGTCCTGGGCCCGACCCCCGCGTTATAGACAGGGAGTGGGCTGAGGGCGTATAGGTACGCCCTCCGTCCCCAAGGAGTTAAAGGACGTGAAAATGAAAAATTTGATTTTTAACACTATAATGCTGGTGTTACCCCAAACTTTTCACTTTTACAAGGAGTAATAGGAGAAAATGCCCCCCAAAATTTGTAACCCATTTCTCTCAAGTAAAGAAATACCCCATATGTGGATGTAAAGTGCTCTGTGGGTGCACTAGAGGGCTCAGAAGGGAAGGAGCGACAATGGGCTTTTGGAGAGTGAATTTTGCTGAAATGGTTTTTGGGGGGCATGTCGCCTTTAGGAAGCCTCTATGGTGCCAGAACAGTAAAAAAAAAAAAAAAAAAAAAACACATGGCATACTATTTTGGAAACTACACCCCTCAAGGAACATAACAAGGGGTACAGTTAGCCTTAACACCCCACAGGTAATTGACAAACTTTCGGTAAGGTGGGACATAAAAAAAAAAAAAATAGCTGGGGGACTAAACAGATATACAGAGAACCCCCCCCCCCCCCCTGTTCCCCAGTCACCCACCACACCTCCGATACGTTTCGCCCCGGGGGCTTTGTCCAGGAGTCAGGAGACTCGTGAACCATGGAGTTAGTAATCAGACTCTAACTCAGTGATTCCAACCCGTGTGCCTCCAGCTGCTGCAAAAATACAACTCCCAGCATGTAAGGTCTGTCAGTGCATTCTAGGAGTGGTAGTTATGCAACAGCTGGAGACACACGGGTGGGAATCACTGTTAGGAAACAGACTCTAGCTCAGTGTTTCCCAACCAGTGTGCGTACAGCTGTTTCATAACTGCAACTCCCAGCATGCCCAGACAGCCGAAAGACATGCTAGGAGTTGTAGTTATGCAACAGCTGGGGAAAAACAGTTTGGAGACTGCTAAGTGGTGATCTCCAAACAGACTGCCCAGGCATGCTGGGAGTTGTAGTTCTGCAACATCTGAAGGGCCAGATATTGCAGAACTACACCGCCCAGCATCCCTGACTGTCTGGGCATGCTGGAAATTGTAGTTTCACAACATCTGGAGGGCTACAGTTTGGAGACCACCATATATAGGTCTCCAAACTGTGCCAGTTCAGATGTTGAAAAACTACAACTCCCAGCATGCCCAGACAGTCAGGGCATGCTGGGGGTTGTTGTTTTGCAACATCTGGAGAACCCCAGCTTGGAGACCACTACACAGTGGTTTCTAAACTGTGGCCCTTGAGATGTTACAAAACTACAACCCCCAGCATGCCCAGACAACCTTTGGCTGTCTAGGCATGCTGGGAGTTGTAGTTTTGCAACTTTTAGAAGGCCAGAGTGAAGATCACTTCCCAGCAATCTTCACTGCAGCCTCCTCCACTGCCGCACTTTCAGGCCCGCCTCCTCCTGCCGCTGCCCGATGTCTCTGCCGCTGCTGCTCCTCTGCTCGCCGCACTTGTTCCCCAGCCCCCCGCCACCTGGACTTCAATCGGTGGGCAGAGTGAGGGAAATTAACTTTAACCCTCCCCCCTGCCATTAGTCGGTCAGTCCTGATCAACCAATGGCAGGGGATAGGAAGAGGTGGCACCCCTGCCACCTCACTCCTATCCTTTTAGGATGGTTTAAGCTGTCTCCGAAAGCTCCGGTCACTCTTATTTTCCGGGCGATCGGGTCACCAGTGACTCTATTGGCCTGGAATCGCCGACATGGAATTACCACGGGATGCCTGTAGATAGATATCAGCAGGTGATCGGAAATACGGAGGGTACAGGTCCATCCTTAAGTACCAGGACGTGATGGCGTACCTGTACGCCCTCCGTCCCCAATAGGTTAAAAAGACGCAAACATATTGTGCAAGTGGTCAAAACAAACGCAAATTTATACCAACTCTGTCTTGCCTTAGAAAATGACATCCTATAACGAGTAGTGGGGTGATTTTTTTCATTTGTGCAAAATGTATGTCTTGCACCATTTTGATAAATTTGAGCCACATAAGCAAAAAAACACAGCAAAAAAATACACATTAATACATCTCCCCCTGTGTCTGACAGGATTTTAAGGACGGACCGCGTTCATACTGATACAGGTGAAGAATAATGTGGCAAAAAGTATATATATCACTTCATCTAACTTTCACCATAGTTTCTGACGTAACTGTGACAGAAAACCAGCAGCTGTAAAATTCAGTCACGTTCTATGTTAGCGGTAACGTTCGGACTCTCCGGTGAGGACTGTACCACAGCACCGAGCTCATTTCTGTCACGGTACAACTCGCCCGCTATTAGGAGCGCATCACGTCTTTCTCATGTGACAGAAACTCCTCGACCGAGTCCGCGTCACACAGGCTCCGCCCACACAGGACGGAAGCGGAAGAACAGCAGTGTGTTGTGTGTTGTCTGCCTCCTGTCACTGATCAGTTTCCAATAGGTAGAGAGAAATGGCGGCTCAGCTGCCCCCCATACCTCCCCAGTTCAAGGCCCTGCAGCATCACCTGAGGACAGCGCAGGAACATGACAAGAGGGACCCGGTGGTGGCTTATTACTGTGAGTAACCTGTCCCCATATCACCTGTACTGTGGGGGAGGCCCATAGGAAGCTATCACACCTGACCAGCCATATATATATATATATATATATATATATATATATATATATATATATATATATATATATATATATATACACACACACACACACACACACACACACACACACACACACACACACACACACACACACACATATATATATATATATATATATATATATATATATATATATATATATATATATACACTGGTGTGCTATATGTGCAGCTTTCCTGAGTGTATCCTGTAAGTGAAGGAGCCTTCTGTTAGTCATGTATCAGCTATGTCATAATGTAACTGGGTCATGTTCCCATCCTCACTGACACTATCATCAGAATGGCACTTATGCTCTTTGTACTATACATTCCCACTGCAGTACGTCTCCATTACTCTCTTACAGTATGTTTAATTTGGCTGTATACAAAAACCTGGGCAATTACTCTATGGTGTATGGTAAAAAATATATATGTTTAAATACTTTTTTCTTCTTTTTTTTTGAAAACAAATTCTGTTGTATAATATACAATGGTGTCAGGTTTTAGCAGACTTCAACCTATACTTTTCACGTGTATAAATTGTGAGTGTTAACCAGAGACAAAAACGATGTGTGAACCCCACCTTAAAGCGTCACTGTCATTTGAATAAAGTTTGACATGTTTTCCAGACTGTTTGTACAAGATACTGGTTCCGCTCACCACCTATTAGGGAACATGCATCAGCTGAGCACGGACGTGCCGGTCCCGCCCTCGGCCAAGTACGAAATGTGAACAAAGAAGTCGTCCAGCTCCCAAGCTGCAATAAAAGAAGTATTCTTTATTAATCCAACAGATAGGATTGACACATAGAAGCAGAAGCGTCTGACGCGTTTTGCTCTGTGCGAAACGCGTCAGACGCTTCTGCTTCTATCTGTTGGATCAATAAAGAATACTTATTTTATTGCATCTTGGGAGCTGGACGACTTCTTTGTTCATGTTTTCCAGACGTGTCGAAAGTTTAGATCGCATGGGGGGGTCACCTGACACCCATTGTGATAGTGAGTCACAGTCAGGTGAAGTGCACAGCAGCTCGCACCTCACTCCCCGACTTTCACTCAAATCAACCCTTACGCTGTTTATCCTAATGTTTTCCCAAACATCAGCTGTTGCAAAACTACAACTACCAGCTTGCTTGGAGTTATAGATTTGCTACAGCTGGAGGTACACTGATTGAAAATCTATGGTTTATGGAGTGAAAAGGTTGGATAGAGTGGCCGGCCGGGGAGTGAAGAGCAATGTCATGCACTTTAGGCTAAGTTTTTTTTTTTTTTTTTCTGGCAGTATTTGGAATATTGCCACTGCAGTTTTTGAGTCAAAGCCAGAAGTGTATTCAAAAGGAATAGGACATATAAAGGAAGGACTTATACTTCTCATCCCTTATGGATCCACTTCTGACTTTGGCTCAAAAACTGCAGTGGCAATATTCCAAAAACTGCCGGAAAAAAAACAAGTGGAAACTCAGCCTTACAGGGTTGTAACTAGGGATCAACCGATATCGTTTTTTTAGGGCCGATACCGATAATCGGTGGAGGTTAGGGCTGATAACTTATACCGATATTCCGGTATAAGTTATCGGCTATTTATCCCCCCGCGACAACGCTGCAGATCATTGATTTAAAGCGGGCGCTTTAAATCAATGCACTGCAGTGGCTTTTGCGGTGCTAGAGACCGCCGCCACCCGCTTCTCTCCCCCTGCCTGTCCGGGTGGTCCGTGTCATCCTTCCTTCCTGTAGTGTCCGGCGGTATTCCGGATGGAGGGTGAACCGGTCCGGGCTGTCCTTCTTCTTCGGGGGTCATCTTCTCCACTCCGGGCAGGCTCCGGCCTAGTAACGCAGCATAGACGCCGCTGCGCAGTGACGCCCGTGCGCAGCGACGCACTTGACGTCACGGCGTAGTGGCGTCTATGCAGCGTACTAGGCCGGAGCCTGCCCGGAGTGGAGAAGATGACCCCCGGAGAAGGACAGCCCGGAATGGTTCACCCTCCACCCGGAATGCCGCCGGACACTACAGGAAGGATGGATGGATGGACCACCCCCATTACGGGTAAGTTTATTTTTTTTATTGACTCGGAGGGTGAGGGAGGGGCCTGACTGGTATAGCGGTATGGGCAAAAATCCATACCGGTATACCGCCCAGCACTACGATGGGGGGTGCGACGCTGTGCGGCGGGTCAGGGGGGGTCTTTGGCGGTACGGAGGGCGGGGCATTATCGGCTTATCGGCAAGGTAATTGCCGATACCGATAATGCCCAAAATCGTGATTATCGGCCGATAATATTGGCCATACCGATAATCGGTCGATCCCTAGTTGTAACGCTCAATCGCAGTGGCTGTCAGCAGGGATGTGGAATTCCTATCGCCCGATGCCCGGGACATGCAGTTCCGGGCGCCAGGCAGGTGAATTTTTCCGGCCATTAGTCCGGCTTCGGGCAAGCAGGGCCGGACCTGCCAAGCGCTGCGGCGCTCAGCGGTCTGTATGGAGGGGGAGATGAGGCGGCGCGGCTTCTTTCTCCCCGTGCAGACCTGCGTCCTCTGCCTAATTTTTATTGGGGGAGCAGTAAATTTACATTTTTTTTCTTTACTTTTTTTTAGACAGCAGGACCCCCCCCCCCCCGCTTTAGACAGCAGGACCCCCCCCCCCGCTTTAGACAGCAGGACCCCCCCCCCCCCGCTTTAGACAGCAGGACCCCCCCCCCCCCCCCCCCCCGCTTTAGACAGCAGGACCCCCCCCCCCCCCCGCTTTAGAAAGCAGGACCCCCCCTCCCCCGCTTTAGACAGCAGGCCCCCCCTTTAGACAGCAGGCCCCCCCCCCTTTAGACAGCTCACCTGCAGATGTCCTCTGTTGGGGGCGGCCGCTCAGCTGCACAGTTCTCCCGTCCACCGGGCGCAGGGGAGGAGGTGGAGTGACGTGTATGTCACATGGTCCTCCATAGAACAACGTGATGCGGACGGGGAGAACGGGGCAGCGGAGGGGCAGCACCCGACAGACGACAGCTGTAGGTGAGCTGTCTACAAGGGTGGGGGCTGCAGTCTAAAGGGGGGGCCCTGCTGCCGCCGCCCGACATGTCCCCCACTGCTGCCTTGCTCCTAGCGCACCGCCGGGACATGTCTATTCTGCTGCTCATCTCTGTACCCGACGGAGATGAGCAGCAGAGAATAAACATGCCCCGGCGGTGCGCTGATTGCACTAGGAGCAGGGCAGCGGCGGAGACATGTCGGCTTCATTCATTCATTCACTGCCGCCACTGACGGCAGACAACGAATCGGGCGATTATTCGATGACGGGATTCGTCGACAACGAATCCCGTTATCGATTTTATTCAATTACATTGATTAATCGTTGCAGCCCTAGAGGCCAAGAGAGTGTTGGTTAATGTCAATCTATAGAAGTGTTATGAAAAAACAGTAAATGGGCATAATAATGCAGTATGTACAGTCCCATCCAGCAAATACCAGCACTATTATATTGTAGGGACCCCTCCACAGGACCAGTCTTAGGATCTTCTCATATAACGTTTTTTTTTTGGTGTCTAGTGAGGGTATATATTAAGAACTCCCTGATGAATACCTATGCCATATAACTATAACGGCTGTCACTTTGTGCCATCCGTCATACAAAGTAGGGATTGACCGATTATCGGTTTGACCAATATTATCGGCCGATAATCATGATTTTGAGCATTATCGGTATCGGCAATTACCTTGCCGATAATGCCCCGCCCCCCCCGACCCGCCACACCGCACCGCGACCTAACCTCCACCGATTATCGGTATCGGCCCTAAAAAAACGATATTGGTCGATCCCTAATACAAAGACTCCCATTTTTAACCTCCTGAGGACACAGAACATACGTTTACATATATGCCCAGACTATGAAGTGAGCACAGGAACTAATAACAGACAGGGACCCTCTAGTATTGGTGGACATCACGCTGATGCCCACTAATAACCCTTCAGATTCTGTGATCAGTACTGATCACTGCATTTGAAGTATAAGGGGGTGGGGGAGTACAGAGACTCATCAGACCATCCAGGGCACAATTGCAGTTCCAATGAGTCATGATGGCGTCTTCTCACCTACCTCTAGGGCTGGTCCGGCAATTCTCTTCTGTGGTCTGCCTTCTGATGGACCATAGAAGTAGATCACAGATTAATGGGGTATTCTGGGTTTATACAGCTTAACCCCTATCCAAAGTATAGGGGAGAAGATGTATGATCGGAGGAGTCCCGGACCTGGGGACCCCCGCAATCTCCGTGCAGCCCCCGACATTCTGTGCCAGGTGCTGCCTCCGAGATGGGGACGTGACGTCACGCCACGCCCCCATCATTCATGTCTAAGATGTATAAACCCGGTATACCCCTTTAAACTGATAGTGTTATGCCAATGGATAGCAATGAACAGTATTAGCAATCAAAAGCCCCCTAATGAGACTTAAAAAAATAAGTTTTAATAAAAGTGTATAAGCCCCTCCCCCAATAAAACATTATGTAAAAATATTAAATCAACATCCTTAGTATCGCCATGTGCAGGAATGTCCGAACTATTAAAATACCGTACCGAACAGGGCCAATAAATACCAAAGTCCAAAATTGCAGATTTTTGGTTACATTATATCCCAGAAAAAAGGAATAAGGAATAAAAAGTGGGCAATTTTAAACATACGTCTTTTGTTAAAAAAGTACCGGTAAGTTATTTTTTTTTTTTGTTTTTTTTTGTTTTTTTTTTTTGAAAGCAGTACAATAATAGAAAAGCATGTAACCATGGGTATCGTTTTAATAGACTGACAGAATAAAGAAAATGTGTCAGTTGTACCCTAAAGTGTACTCACCTTCTAAAAATCATAACTCTTTCAATTTTCCACCTACAGACCCATATGAGGGCTTTTTATTTGCGCCACCAATTTTACTTTGTAAGGACATCAATCATTTCACCAGAAAATCTATGGCAAAACGAAAAAAGAAATATTTGTGGGGCAAAATAGAATAAAAAAAAACACCATTTTGTAACTTTTGGGGTGTTCCGATTTTACGCAGTGCACTTTTCTGTAAAAATTACCTTATCTTTATTCTGTAGGTCCATAGGGTTACAAGGATACCTAATTTATATAGGTTTTATTTTATTTTACTACTTAAAAAAAAATTATAACTACATGAACCAAAATTAGAATGTTTAAAATTGTCATCTTCTGACCCCTATAACTATATTTTTCCACATACAGGGATGTATGAGGGCTCTTTTTTTGCACGGTGATCTGAAGTTTTTATCAGTACCTTTTTTTTTTTTGATGGGACTTTTTGATCGCGTTTTATGCATTTTTTGTGTACAAAGTGACCAAAAATATGCAACTTTGGAATTATTTTTACTTGTACGCCATTGACCGTGCGGTTTAATTAACATTATATTTTTATAGTTCGAACATTTACGCATATACGTACGGCGATACCACATATGTTTATATTTTTATGAAATTTTTTTTTATGGGAAAAGGGGGTTGATTCAAACTTTTATTATGAAAAGGGTTAAATCACATTTAACTTTTTTTTATTTTTCCACCCTTTTTTCACTTTTTTTAAACATATTTATAGCCCCCATAGGGGACTATAACATGCAATCTTCTGATTGCATATACTGATCAATGCTATGCCATAGCATATCATTGATCAGTGTTATTGGCGCTCCATTGCTCCAGCCTGGATCTCGGGCATGGAGCAATCGAGCGACGATCGGACACCGAGGAGGATGGTAGGGAACCTTCTTGCGTATCCTCAGCTGATCGGGACACCGCGGTTTTACCGAAGTGATCCCGATCAGTTCGACAGATTATTAATTATTAATGTCGGCTACATTTTTAGGTCCCTCTGTCGAGTACATATTTTTCCACCCTACTGCAGCCTTCTTTTTTTATTTATAAATTTTTTGTTGGTATCCAATAAATTTAGAAAAGAATGCCAAAAATGCATTTTTCACTCAAAGGCAAAAACGGCAGAAAAAAAAAGCCAGAAAAACTGCCAAAACGTAGAAAAAAGCTGTTGCAGTTTTTCTGGCGTTTTTTGCATTTTTTTTTTTGTCTAAATCTAGAATCCACAACCAGCAATGTTATTACTCTCCAAAAATGCATCCAGGCCCCTTTTGAACCCTTTCACCGAGTTCACCATGACCACCTCCGGATTAGAGTTCCACAGTCTCACTGCTCTTACCTTAACCCCTTAAGGACCAGGCCATTTTACACCTTAGGACCAGAGCGTTTTTTTGCACATCTGACCACTGTCACTTTAAACATTAATAACTCTGGAATGCTTTTAGTTATCATTCTGATTCCGAGATTGTTTTTTCATGACATATTCTACTTTAACATAGTGGTAAAATTTTGTGGTAATTTTGCATTTTTCTAACTTTGAAGCTCTCTGCTTGTAAGGAAAATGGATATTCAAAATAAATTTTTTTTGATTCACATTTCCAATATGTCTACTTTATGTTTGAATCATAAAATTGACAAGTTTTTACTTTTGGAAGACACCAGAGGGCTTCAAAGTTCAGCAGCAATTTTCCAATTTTTCACAACATTTTCAAACTCACTATTTTTCAGGGACCAGTTCAGGTTTGAAGTGGATTTGAAGGGTCTTTATATTAGAAATACCCCACAAATGACCGCATTATAAAAACTGCACCCCCCAAAGTATTCAAAATGACATTTAGTAAGTGTTTTAACCCTTTAGGTGTATCACAGGAATAGCAGCAAAGTGAAGGAGAAAATTCACAATCTTAATTTTTTACACTCGCATGTTCTTGTAAACCCAATTTTTTAATTACAAGGGGTAAAAGGAGAAAATGTATACTTATATTTGTAGCCCAATTTCTCTCGAGTAAGGACATACCTCATATGTCTATGTAAATTGTTCAACGGGCGTAGTAAAGGGCTCAGAAGCGAAGGAGCGACAAGGGGATTTTGGAGAGTACTTTTTTCAGAAATGGTTTTTGGGGGGCATGTTGCATTTAGGAAGCCCCTATGGTGCCAGAAAAGCAAAAAAAAAAAAAAAAAAACAAAAAAAAAACACATGGCATACCATTTTGGAAACTAGACCCCTTGAGGAACGTAACAAGGAATAAAGTGAGCCTTAATACCCCACAGGGGTTTCACGACTTTTGCATATGTAAAAAAAAAAAAAAATGTTTTCACTAAAATGTGTGTTTCCCCCCCAAATTTCACATTTTTGCAAGGGTTAATAGCAGAAAATACCCCCCAACATTTGTAACCCCATCTCTTCTGAGTATGGAGGTACCCCATAAGTGGACCTGTAGTGCATTACGGGCGAACTACAATGCTCAGAAGAGGAGGAGCACCATTGAGCTTTTGGAAAGAGAATTCGTTTGGAATGGTAGTCAGGGGCCATGTGCATTTACAAAGCCCCCCGTGGTGCCAGAACAGTGGACCCCCCCACATGTGACCCTATTTTGGAAACTACACCCCTCACAGAATTTAATAATTGGTGCAGTGAGCATTTACACCCCACTGGTGTTTGACAGATCTTTGGAACAGTGGGCTGTGCAAATGGAAAATAAAATTTTTCATTTTCACGGATCACTGTTCCAAAAATCTGTCAGCCACCTGTGGGGCGTAAATGCTCACTGTACCCCTTATTACATTACATGAGGGGTGTAGTTTCCAAAATGGGTTCACATGTGGGGGGGGGGGGTCCATTGTTCTGATACCATGGGGGCTTTGTAAACACAAGTGGCCTTCAATTCCGGACAAATTTTCTCTTCAAAATCCCAATGGTGCTCCCTCTCTTCTAAACATTGTAGTGCACCAGCAGAGCACTTTACATCCACATATGGGGTATGTTCTTACTCAGAAGAAATGGGGTTACAAATTTTGGGGGGCTTTTTTTTTTTTATTTTCCCTTGGGAAAATGAAAAATTTAGGATGACACCAGCATTTTAGTGAAAAAATTAGTGATTTGCACAGGGGTGGCTGATTTTACAGCGGTTCTGAAATAAACGCCAAAAAATAAATACCCACATGTGACCCCATTTTGGAAACTACACCCCTCATGGAACGTAACAAGGGGTATAGTGAACTTTAACACCCACAGGTGTTTCACGAATTTTCATTAGAGTTGGATGGGAAAATAAAAAATAAATAAAAAGAATTTCACTAAAATGCTGGTGTTACCCAAAATGTTTCATTTTTAAGGGAAAGTAGGAAAAAAGCCCCCAAAAATTTGTAACCCCATTTCTTCTGAGTAAGAACATACCCCATATGTGGATGTTAAGTGCTCTGCTGGTGCACTACAATGTTTAGAAGAGAGGGAGCGCCATTGGGATTTTGAAGAGAAAATTTGTCCGGAATTGAAGGCCACGTGTGTTTACAAAGCCCCCATAGTGCCAGAACAATGGACCCCTCCCACATGTGACCCCATTTTGGAAACTACACCCCTCAGGTAATTTAATGAGGGGTACAGTGAGCATTTACGCCCCACAGATGTCTGACAGATTTTTGGAACAGTGGTCCGTGAAAATGAAAAATGTAATTTGCTCAGCCCACTGTTCCAAAGACCTGTCAAACGCCAGTGGGGTGTAAATGCTCACAGCACCCCTTATTAAATTCTGTGAGGGGTGTAGTTTCCAAAATGGGGTCACATGTGGGGGGGTCCACTGTTCTGGCACCATGGGGGGCTTTGTAAACGCACATGGCCCCCGACTTCTATTCCAACCAAATTCACTCTCCAAAAGCCCAATGGCGCCCCTTCTCTTCTGAGCATTGTAGTGCGGCAGCAGAGCACTTGATGTCCACACATGGGGGATTTCCATACTCAGAAGAAATGGGGTTACACATTTTGGGGGGCATGTTCTCCTATTACGCCTTGTAAAATTTAGGGGGAAAACTAGCATTTTAGTGAAATAAATAAAATAATTTACACATCCAACTTTAATGAAAAGTCGTCAAACACTTGTGGGGTGTTAAAGCTCACTGTTCCCCTTCTTATGTTCCTTGAAGGGTGTAGTTTCCAAAATAGTATGACGTGTTTTTTTTTTTTGCTGTTCTGGCACCATAGGGGCTTCCTAAATGTGACATGCCCCCCGAAAACCATTTCAGAAAAACTCCCTCTCCAAAATCCCATTGTCTCTCCTCTTTTGGGCCCTCTAGTGCACCCACAGAGCACTTGACATACACATATGAGGTATTTCCTTACTCGAAAGAAATTGGGTTACAAATTTTAGGAAGATTTCTCTCCTTTTTCCCCTTGTAAAAATTCAACAACAGGGTCTACAAGAACATGCGAGTGTACAAAATGAAGATTTTGTATTTTCTCCTTCATGTGCTACTATTCCTGTAAAATACCTGAAGGGTTAAAACACTTACTGAATGTCATTTTGGATACTTTAATTGGTGCAGTTTTTATAATGGGGTCAATTGTGGGGTATTTCTAATATGAAGGCCCTTTAAATCCACTTCAAAACTGAACTGGTCCCTGAACAATTCCGATTTAGAAAATTTTGTGAAAAATTGGAAAATTGCTGCTGAACTTTGAAGCCCTCTAATGTCTTCCAAAAGTAAAAACATGTCAACTTTATGATGAAAATATAAAGTAGACGTATTGGATATTAGGGGGTGTGAATCGGCAAGAATTTGGCGATACGATACTTATCGCGATACACGTATGACGATACCATACATCGTGATAGATCCTGATTCTGTGTCAAAAACAATATTTTGCGATTTTTACTTACGCAGTGATACCAAATATGTTTATTTTTATTATGTTTATATTTTTTGACAGAGCCACGGGACAGCAGGAAGCAGATCTATAGGGGATCACCTGCCCGCGGTCGCGCTGCAGGGGGCGATCCACCCCACTAGCCCACCAGGGAGCATTCACAGGTCCCTTTAGATGCCGCTGTCAGCTTTGACAGGGGCGATCTAAAAGGTTAATAGCCAGCTGCCGCGATTGCCGCGTGCTGGCTATTAGTGGCGGCCCCCGGCTACTGAAAACAGCCGGGGGCTGCAGACTATAGCGTGGGCAGGAGTCCTGAGCCCGCTCCATACAGACTGCTGAGCGCCGCATGCTGGCTATTAGCGGCGGCCCCTGGCTACTGAAATCAGCTGGGGGCCGCAGAGTACAGAGCGGGCACAAGTCGGGAGCCCGCTCCATACACCCAGAGCGCCGCCGCGCTTGTCCCGGGCATCGGGAGATATGAATTCCACATCCCTAAAAGATCGATTCAAAAATATTTTGAATCGATGCGGTATCGCCAAATGAAAAATCGCGATAATCGATTTTTTTTCTTACTCCCCTATTGGATATGTGAATCAATATATAATTTATTTGGGATGTCCATTTTCCTTATAAGCAGAGAGTTTAAAAAAAAAAAAATGCAACATTTTCAAATTTTTCATCAAATTTTGGCATTTTTCACCAAGAAATGATGCAAGTATCGACGAAAATTTACCACTAACATGAAGTAGAATATGTCACGAAAAAACAATCTTGGAATCAGAATGAAAAGTAAAAGCATCCCAGAGTTATTAATGCTTAAAGTGACAGTGGTCAGATTTGCAAAAAAGGGCTTCGTCCTTAAGGTGAAAATGGTCTGGGTCCTTAAGGGGTTAACCCACTGAGGACATCGGGCATACAGATACGCCCTTGCCACCTGGGCCTTAAAGGGGTTCTCCGGTTCTTGGTCACGCCTCTGCCCCTGTGTAACGTCACGCTCCTCAATGCAAGCCTAAGGGAGGGGGCGTGATAGCTGTCACGCCCCCTCCCAAAGACTTGCATTGAGGGGTGGAGCGTGACGTCACACGGGGTGGAGGCGTGACGTCACACGCTGTCTGCCCTGTGGTCGCCGGTAATCAGACCCAGAGTGAACACGCTCCGGGGACTGATTATAAACGGGGTGCCGCATGCAAGATCACGGGGGTCCCCAGCGGCGGGACTCCCGCGATCAGGCATCTTATCCCCTATTCTTTGCATAGGGCAGTGTTTCCCAACCCAGTCCTCAAGGCACACCAACATTCCGGGTTTTTTCAGTTACTCCATTGGAATAGAACAGGGAAAAATTTAAATCCTGGACTGTTGGTGTGCTTTGAGGACTGGGTTAGGAAACACTGGCATAGGGGATAAGACGTCTAAGCTCCGAAGAACCCCTTTAATGCACCAGGGAGTACCTGTACGCTATGGAGCATTAAGTAACTTTTAAGCAAGCATAGAAGCTACTATCAGTAGCCAGACACTCAATGATAATGACAGGCAGCGCCAATCTCGCCACTGCCTGTCATTAAAGGGGTCAACCACTATAAGGTTATTTTTATTACTTACCTGTCAGACAATTATGGACATTCTTAGGAAGGATCCATGCTTGTCTTGGGCTAAATGGCTGTGTTGTGTGTCCACTATAAGCTGCTGTTCCCTCCCTCAAACTACAAGTCCCAGGATCCTTTCTCTTTCTTTAAAAAAAAAATAAAAAAATAATTTTAATAAAAGTTTTACCCATTAACCCCTTCCATATTACAAGTTCAAATCATCCCCTTTTCCTATATAAAAACATGTAAACATAATACAAATAAATATATTTGGTATCGCTGTGTGCGCAATTGTACGAAATATTAAAATATAACATTATGTATCCCGTACGGAAAATGACGTAAATGCAAAAATAAAATGCCAAACCACAGAATTGCAATTTTTATAATATCTCAGAAAAGATGTTAAAAGTGATTTAAAAGTCAGATCAATACCAAAATGGTACCAATACATAAAACAGAATATGGCACAAAAAAAAATTTGCCCTCATACAGCCTCGTATGCAAAAAAAATACAGGGGTTAGAAAATGGCAATAAATAAAAAATCTGAAAAAGTTCAGTTTTTTTTTTTTTTTTTAAATTAGTAAAACATGACGGAAACTATGCAAATCTGGTATTGCTGTAATCAGGTGACCTAAAGTATCATAATATGTTAGCTCAACCAGGTAAATGGCGTAGAAAAGAAAACCACCAAATTTGCAAAATTGTCTTTTACGATTTCAATTTCACTTTACCAATATTTTTTTGTTTTGGAGAATATGTTCTGGAAAAACTAAAAGGTATCGTTATAATAGGTAGTTATGACTATTATAGGGCAAGGAGGAAAAAACGAGAATGTAAAAGCGAAAATTGCCCAGGACAAGTGGATCGTCATGAGGGACAAGTAGATTTTGCTCCATTTTAGTCCCATGGAAAAGTAGTTTTTTTAAATTAAATTTCCACACCCCTTGATGCTGTTCCATGATGTGGGTTGTAGTAGTGCTGGGTGGTATACCTGTTCATACCGAATACCGAAATTTTTGTCCTGCACGATATGAATTTTTCCCATACCAAAATACCGGTTGGCCCCCTCCCCCTTGGGAATGAATGAATTATCCGCCCAGCGCTGCGCTGTCCCCATCGGGGAACTAATCTCATGTCACCCGCATGCGCTGCCCTCCTCGTCCTCCTGTTTGTTGCGGGCCGCCGGCGGTGGAACTCTGTACTGTACGCTGTATCCCTATGCCCAGGCTGCAAAAGGTAAACAAAATAACCTTTAACTCTCCTTCGGTACTGGCCTCACCTGCTTCGTGGGGACGGGAACGTCGGACAGCCGTCGGCCTACACCGGCCACAGCGATGTTCCGCCTCGGTCGGTGATAGGTTGAGCGCACTGTCATGTAAGAAGCCGGCCCCTCCCCCGCCGCTTGTGGATGCTCTACACTTATGGAGCCTCAGCCTGCCATGGAGGACTCCATACTACTGCCGCCGGTAGGACAGTTTCCTGCAGTTTAATGCGCCCTGCCCCTATTACTGCCACATTGCTTATTGACACACACATGGGGGTATGTGCAGAGCATTGCACCCTAGTGTCATCTACAGATACTAGGATGCAATGCACTGCACATACCATGTGTATAGCAGTGTGCATGTAGTACACACTTACACTACTATACACATGGGGGTATGTGCAGAGCATTGCACCCTTGTGTGTGTACTACAGACACAAGGGTGCAACGCTCGGCATATACCCCTATGTCTATATCGGTAAGCAGTGCACACCGCTTTACCATTGGGGGTTTGTGCAGAGCATTCCACCCTTGTGTCTGTAGTACAGACACAAGGGTGCAATGCTCTGCACATACCCCCATGGTTAAAACAGTGTGTATGTTGTACATATACACTGGTATACACATGGGGGGTGCAGTCCGCAAATACCCCCATGTGTATAGGAGTGCTATAGAAAATGTGTAAAGTAAAAACAAATTAAATGTAAATAAACCGCCCCCCCAATAAAAATTTGCTCCACCTTTTCCTATTGCTATACAAAAATTGTAAAAAAATAAATACATTTTTTACATATCTGATACTGCCACATGGCTAATTGTCTGAACTATTAAAATTAAATGTTAGTAAATCATTAACATTTTATTTTACTAGTTCAGACAGTTACCCATGCAGTAGTATCAAATTTACGCTGTAAAAAAACTGCTATTGTTTGGTCACATGACATGCTAGAATACTTTTAATATGGCCATTGTACATAATGCTTCAAGTAGAATCAGCTGGACCCCTTATTTTACCATTTTGACGTTTTTTCCGATTGATCGATAAAATAATCGACAACTAAACGATTATTAAAATAATTATCTGCAGCACTAATATTCACCAATATTCTATATTGATACCCAGTTCTTTATCTTTTATTAATACAGCTTTGAAATGAATATCCCTCATGTTTGGCTGTTTCCTGTATATGATTTTAGTTACTTAAATGTTATGTCATGGGTTTTCTTGTGTGTAGCTTGGCATTTGGTGACAAAAGATGTTATCAGTATTAGTAGGGTAATGCTTTCTTAGTAGGGAGTGTCTTGCATACCATTATTGTTACATCATTGGTGACATATGTGTCACAAGGGAGTGAGGTCAGCAAATTTCCTGTATTACATGCTTTATTTAATGTTAGTTATGGAAGCGCAGTTTCTGTTGACTTATATTACATGTGAAAAACATATCATGTGTGTTCAGTGTTACACAAATGAATTACATTTCCATTGTGTTCTGGTAGGAGAATCTCTGTGGCATCATAATAGTTTAGCAGCCTAGAGGCACTGGTGAAAAGAGTCTAACGTTTCATTGTATCTCTTGTTTGGTTAGATTGAGGGATTTTGGGGTTAATTTCCTGCTGCCTGTAGTAATGCCCAACATTTTCTACACATTGTAATGACTATGATCAGTGGCTGTCCGAAGTGGGGCTCACAATCTAATTTCTATGCAATAGTACATTTTAGATGAGTACTAAAATATTTCCCTGACATAGCTGCATATAGTACATACTACTGCTATACTAATGTCACATCTCTAGAAGACAGTAAACTAGAGGAATAGTCAGAAATCTGCCAACTGAAATTTGATGTGGATAAGTTTAAGATAATGCATAAAACCCAAGGGTGGAATATGGAATATTTGGTACAGTCTTAGGCTGTGTTCACATCATGTTTTAGGTAATACGGGAGCGCATAGGCTGGCAGGATCTAAAACTGGGCGCTCCTGTATCCCTGCTGTATGTGGCCCGTATGGAATGTTTTTCATTGAGCCGATTGGAGTGACTCGCTGACTCCAGCCAAACGCGAACTCCGATCAGCTCATTTTTGCCCTGTATGTGGTTTTCCCACCGGACCTAAAACCGTAGTCTAAAACGTGATGTGAACCCAGCCTTAAAGGGATTTAGGGATCATTCTTTCAAAAGGCCTAAAGGTTGGCAGACAATGGGGGAAATATATGAAAACCTGTCCAGAGGGAAAGTTGCTGAGTTGCCCATAGCAACCAATCAGATCGCTTATTTCATTTTTAAGAGGCCTTTCCAAAAAATGAAAGAAACTATTTGATTGGTTGCTATGGGCAACTCAGGAACTTTTCCTCTGGACGGGTTCTGATAAATTTCCCCCAGTGTCTAGAAGGATCTAGATACTTTGGAGAGAGTTCAGAGAAGAGCTACTAAACTAGTACTTGGACTACAGGATAAAACTTACCAGGAAAGGTTAAAGGATATTAAAGGGGTTCTCCGCTGCCCTGCCTTCCGGAGCTCCGCTTGCAGTGTCAGGAAGTTTATTACTCCGAACGCTGTGTGCGGGCTTCCGTGTTCGAGGCCGCCCCCCTCGTGATGTCACGCTCTCCCCTCGTGACGTCACGCCCGCCCCCTCAACGAAAGTCTATGGGAAGGGGGCGTGACAGCGGTCGCTGGGCGGGGATCGGACCGGGATGCCTACTGAAATCATTCAGCATGCATCCTGGCACATTGCCGAGGAGGGTCGTGAAACCCCCCTTATATCGGCGATCGCCGGTAAATAGAAACCAGCAATTCTGGGTCATTTAGGTCACACGTGACCCAGAAAAGGAGAGTGACCAGTGGTGTAAAATACACCAACAATCACTCTTCCTACTGTACTGGCAGGTGGCAGTGTTGCCACCCCCAGGACAGCTGTGATTGGGTGGTCGTAGTGACCGCACCAATCACGGCAGTATGGGGAGGACGGTGAAGGAGCATGTTGCTCCGTTCTGCCCACCACACTTCTGCGAGCTGGTGAGCAGGACATAGCCCCGTGCTGCCATCTTCTCCCTCCAGAAGAAAAAAAGTGCTTTTCAATGCCATTTCGGTGCCATCCGGCACTTTAAGCAATTAGGGACAGTTTTGGGTTAGGCAGGGAGAGTTTTTAGGTGGTTAAAAAAAAGAGATATCACATTTTTTTTGCGGCCTACCGTTACTATAGGTGTCTGCGGGTCCGTAGCACCTTTTTTTTTTTTTTTGCTAATCATGTGGCTGGGCCCTCTTTCGTATAAAAAGTGGCCTGCCACCGTTAGCTAAATTCCACCAACCGCTGATGAGTCCCGTAGTACTGATCAGCGTTTTTTTTTGTGGTTCAGGCACTTTTTCAGGGATTAAAGCGTCTTTTATATTATATTTTATTTTTGCACCTATAGGCGGTCCGTGCCATCAGCAGTAGGCCTGTGCTCTGTGGACGGACTGTACCTGTGTGCGGCCTGCCCCACCGCTGTCAGTGATCACTGTTTTTTGGGGTTCAGGCAGGTGCTTTTTTGGGGGGGGGGGGGGGGTTCGTTTTTTATAAATTTTATTTAAAATTTTTTTTTGTGTGGGTCTGTGTACGTGCCACCAGCCACTGTTCTGGGCTGAGTAGCAGGACCTCCCCACTTCTGCGCCCCCTTCCGCCACCAAGTGCTAATCAGTCTGCACACCACTGATTAGGTAAACGCTTTTTTTTTGGCTGAGGGCTTTTTGAGGTAGACGGTTTCTTTTTCTTTTTTTTCTTTTTCTTTTATATTTTTATATTTTTTCTGTTAGGTGGTGGGTTAGGGCGGGTTAGGGTAGGGCAGGAAGTAAAAGCACACACCACAGGATCCACATACACCAATAAAGTTTTCCCACCACACATACATACACTTCACCCCCCATTAGAGTAGGGAAATGGCCCGCAGAGCGTTTTTACTTGCCTCTGACTCTGGATGCGCCACAGAGGAGAAGGAAGACCCCACCTTCCTGATTTCCTCGTCCTCATCATCTTCTGATGATGAGCCACCAAGGTGGCGGAGTTGCCTCCATGTGAGGCCGCAAACCTTCTCTGCTCCTGACCCTGTGCCCCATGCTAGTATGAGTCCCCCTGGCGCTCATACTAGTCAAACCACCCCAGCCATGTTTACTGGTGCCAACGGACCATGAGCCCGTGATTCCTGAGTTTGTTGGCGACTCAGGAATCAAGACTGACATCGTTGGGTTCACTGAAATGGACTGTTTTAGTTTTTTTCAGTGACGACTTTGTCAATCTGATGGTTGCACAGACGAACCTGTACGCCCAACAGTTCATTGCTGCAAACCCGGGCTCATTTTTAGCTAGACCCAATGGATGGTACGCAGTTATTGTAGCTGAAAGTGTCAGGCAGTACTGGAACGGGGACATCCTCTATCAGACCTTGCTCTACAGAATGGCCATGACATGTCCCCGGGTCGAGGCCAATCGGAAATGTTTGCATTATGCTGATAATGTGGCATGTCCATCCGCCCCCCCCCCCCCCCAGCTGCGGGTGTATGTATGATGTGTGCATATGTATGGTGTGATGTGTGTATGTAATGTATGATGTGGGGGGGGGGGCAGCGGCAGGTGTATGTACGATGTGTGATGTGTGTTTATGATGTCTGTGTATGTGTGATGTGTGTATGTAATGTATGATGTGTGCATATGTATGGTGTGATGTGTGTATTGATGTGTGTATGATGTAGGGGGGGCAGCGGCAGGTGTATGTATGATGTGTGTGTATGTATGGTGTGAGTGTATGTGTATGATGTGTGTATGATGTCTGTCATGTGTGTATGTAATGTATGATGTAGGGGGGCAGCGGTGGGTGTATGTATGATGTGTGCATATGTATTGTGTGAGGTGTGTATGTGTATGATGTCTGTGTATGTGTGATGTGTGTATGATGTCTGTCGTGTGTATGTAATGTATGATGTAGGGGGGCAGCGGCAGGTGTATGTATGATGTGTGTGTATATGTATGGTGTGATGTGTATATATGATTGGTGTATGTGTGATGTGTGCTCACATGGCCCCCGACTTCAATTCCAACAAACTTTTCACTCCAAAAGCCCAATGGCACTCCTTCTTCTATTCTGAGCATTGCAGTGCACCCGCAGAGCACTTTACATCCACATATGGGGTAATTTCTTTCTCTGTTCCTAATCTCCACTTCACCCCTATACACCAGGGGGTGTACTGTTTGTAATAGGCTCACATGTGGGTGTTCCTTTCTTGTGTTTTCCTCTGAATGTATGTAACTGTCAGGTCCGTAATAACATCGGCCTCAAATGCGAAGAATTCCTCATGAGCTCTGTTGTATTTCCAGGTGACAATTCGGAGTCACATGTTGTTCCCAGAAAGATGACGCAGAGCATAGGTTGAAAATTGCAGGCGAAATTGCACTGCAAATTTTGGGAGCCTTTTCCCCTATTACCCCATGTGAAAATGAAAGATTCGGGGAAACACTATCATTTTAGTGTTAAAAATCAAATTTTTCACTTTTTTTGGACCACTGTTCAAAAAAATCTGTGAAGTAGAAGTACTCACTGTAACCCTTGTTACGTTCCTGGAGGGGTGTAGTTTCCAAAATGGTGTCACATGTGGGGGGTTTCTGCTGTTCTGGCTCCATGGGAGGTTTGTAAAAGCACATGGCCCCCGACTTCAATTTCAGCAAAATTCTCTCTCCAAAAGTCCAATGGCGCTCCTTCTGTTCTGAGACCTGTGGTGCGCCAGCAGAGCACTTAACATCCACATATGGGGCGTTTCCTTAATTGGGAGAAATTGGGCTTCAAATTTTGGGGTCCATTTTCTCCTATTACACCATGTGAATATTAAAAAATTTTTGAGTAACACCATCATTTTAGTGTTAAAAATCAAATTTTTCATTTTCTTGTCCAAGTTCAACACAAACCTGTCAAACACGTGAGGTGTTAAGGCTCACTATACCCCTTGTTACATTCCTTGAGGGGTGTAGTTTTCCAAATAGTGTGCCATGTGTTTTTTTTTTTTTTTTTTTATTAAGATGTTCTGGCACTATGGGGGTTTCCTAAATGCAACATGGCCCCACAAAACCATCATAGCAAAATTCCCTCTCCAAAATCCCACAGTTGCTCTTTCCCTCTTGAGCCATGTTGTGAGCCGGCAGAGCCCTTTATGTCAACATATAAGGTATTTCCAGACATAAGAGAAATTGGACTACAAATTTTGGGGGGCTTTTTCTCCTTATACCACTTTTAAAAACGAAAAAAAAGAAAGGGGCTACAAGAACATGTTAGTGTAAAAAATGCAGATTTAGATTTTTCTCCTCCACTTTGCTGCTTATCTTGTGAAACACCTAAAGGGTTAACAAGCTTTCTGAATGTCAGTTTGAATACTTTGAGGGGTGCAGTAGGGCTGGGCGGTATGACCAAATATGTGTATCACGGTATTTTTGTAACTTATGGCGGTTCCACGGTATATAACGGTATTCCCCCCCCCCCAAAAAAAAAAAAAATTATTAGCCCAGCACTGCGCGGTCTCAATCTGGGTACTACTCGCGTCACCCACAAGCGGTGCCCTCCTTGTCCTCTTTTTTTTATTGCCGTCCTCCGGCGCTGACACTCTATAGCTGTATCCCTATGCCGCTGCAAAAGGTAAACTAAATAAACTTTAATGCATGTTCCTACGTCAGCCTTAAGCTCTTCCTGGGGACGATGAACGTCGGAGAGCTGTCAGCCACAGTGACCGGCCGGTGATAGGTTGAGCGCCGGCTTTTTACATGACAGTGGGCTCAGCCTATCACCAGCCGAGGTGGAACATCGCTGCGGCTGGTGATAGGCTGACGGCTGTCCGACTTCCATTCCCTAGGAAGTTGGTCCGGACCGACGGGGAAGGTGAGTTAAAGTTTATTTTGTTTACCTTTTGCAGCCCGGGCATAGGGATACAGCTATAGAGTGTTAGCGGCGACCACAAATATGAGAGTAATTACCCCGATGGGGACAGCGTAGTGCTGGGCTAATTAATTGGGGGGAGGGAGAACAGCGCTTGTGGGTCACATATGATTAGTTCCCCGATGTGGGAACAGCGCAGCGCTGGGCTGATAATTCATTCATTCCTGAGGGGGAGGGGCCAAACCGGTATTGCGGTATGGGAAAAAATTCATATCATGCAGGACAAAAAATTCGGTATTCGGTATGAACCGGTATACCGCCCAGCCCTAGGGTGCAGTTTCTAGAATGGTGTCATTTATGGGGTATTTCTCACAGGAAGGCCCCTCAAATCCACTTTAAAATTAACTGGTCCCTGAAAAATTCAGATTTAGAAAATTGCTGCTATACTTTTGAAGCCCTATAATGTCCTCAAAAAGTAAAAACATGTCAATTTTATGATGCCAACATAAAGTAGACATATTGTATATGTGAATCAAAATATATATATATATATATATATATTATTTGGAATGTCCATTTTCCTTACAAGCAGAGAGTTTCAATGCAAAATTTTCAAGAAATTTTGGGATTTTTCACCAAGAAATGATGCAAGTAACAACAAAAATTTACCACTATGTTAAAGTGGAATATATCACGAAAAAACTGTCTCGGAATCTGAATGAAAAGTAAAAGCATTCCAGAGTTATTAATGCATAAGGTGACATTGGTCTGAGTACTTAAGGTGAAAATGGGCTGAGTCCTTAAGGGGTTAAAGTAAAATTGCAGATTTGTTGTCAACACCGCCTAAGAAAAATATTTAGCTGTCACTTTGGGGCTATTGTTTGGCATGTAGTGGAATGGAAGGATACATTAGTGAGATGGGCTAAGGATGAACCAGCTGTCATTGTTATTGTGGGAACCAACAACTGAATACATGATAGTTGGAGGTCTCTTTTCAGGGGTATCCAGGAATTTGTTTTTCTCCTTCAGCCTTACTTCAGTAAATTCCTTCCACCCTGCTATCAACCAAGGAGAAAGATTTGGGTTACTAGAGAACTGGGCTGGTATTGCACCTTAATCAAAAGTGGTCCACTGTGCTGGAGAGAATCCCCACAGGGGTGGCAAGTTTTTCAACTTGGAATGCGGAGGGAGGACACAGTGTTTCATACACAGGCAGACAGCGAGTGCTATTCACTGCCTATGGCCAAACAGCACTTCCTGAGTTCGGTCTCCTACCAGTCCAGCAGGAGATCAGCCTTTGCTTTTGAGCAGACGGAATGCGGTCTGGAAACCCCTAGTGGCCAGGTTTATAAGGCCATGAGAGTGACATAAAAAGACCTTTTTTTTTCTTCTTTTTTTAAATTTTTTTACAGGGAGTAAATTTACAAATCTTATTTATTTTACCTGCCGTATCACATGCCAAATTTTTTTAAGGACCGTGCCCCAGTCCCAGGTCCTTCATGGATCTGCTGTATTGCTGATCCATCACAGCAGACTAAGGGAGAAAGTGAATTCATGGTGAGTGAGGGCTCATACACGCCCCTTCCTAAACAGTGGATGTCGGAATGAGTAGCAGCAAAACAAAGCAATTTGTGAGTCAAATTTTGCATAAAAAGACATGTAAAGCATCTGCATAACTTCGTGAGTAAGTATAATTTTTAGTATGTTATGACAAGTACACTTTAAGGCCAAAATAAACTGTGTCTTTAAAGGGAATGTGCCATCAGAAGATGATCTATTGTTTTAATCAGGTTTTTATGTTAACCATATTTGTTAAGAATTCTCGGTCACCATTTACCATTGTGCTATCTATATTTTATAAATAATCCTGAAATCATGCAGTTTCCATTCTAGCTATTAGGTCTAAAACTAAGCTGATCATGTCCTAGAAATGCCTTTCTTCTCAGGAGCACAGTGAAAGGTGACACCGATAGAGCAATAAGATTAAATACACCACCATTCACAGCAGAGATCAGCATGACCTCTCAAAGGGTAGCAGAATGCTTGGTAGCATGCTCTTCTGAATTTGTCTTCTGTCTCTTTATCATGTATGGTTCATGGGTCTTGCTGTAAAGCATATGACTTAAACAGGTTATCCACCATAAGGTGTTTTTAGTACGTACCTGTTAGACAGTAATGGACATGCTTAGGAAGGATCTGCGCTTGTCTTGGGGCTAAACGGCTATGTTGTGAGATTACCATAACACTGTGTCTAGCTTTTTGTGAACTGGTATTTCCTTTTTGAGTTTTCTTCTTTGCCTACAAATCCCATAATTCCATTTTCCTCCCTCCCACACATCAGCCACCCCACCCATTGAAACATAAATGAGCTGCATCCATTTAAAAGACCTGTGGTTTTCAATCATGGTACCTACAGCTGTTGCATTAGTTGCAGATTAATCTCTCTCCCACTAAGCGATCCCTCCACCCATTGAAGCAGACAGGCTCCCTGTCATCAGCTGACTAGTGAGTCAAGTCTCGGCCGCATTGCAACCTGGGAAAAATCTGAGACAACAATCATTTTTTATGCTGTTAAAAATAAATATGGGGGGGGGGGGAATCCCATAATTGTGAGAAAATCATCACACACAGGTACAGACACTATATTATGAACTACACTAACTTTACAGTCCCTGTAGCATAGTCAATAAAAAAAAATCCTGGAATACCCATTAATGCTGTTAAAAACAGCTCAGGCAAGATGGCATTCCCCATAATAATACCCATTTTTATTACGATCAGCAAATGGAAACAGACTAGAAAGAAAGAAAGAAATGGAGAAAGAAAGAACACGTTTCAATATCTGGGTGTAATTAGGAGATAAATAATCCAGATAACACTTTTCCTTAAAGGGGTACTCCGGTACCACAGCTTTCTGGTTATCTAGCGTGTTTGTAGCAAGTTTAGCACTTTTGTAATTCACATGTTATACATCTGTCCACAGCATATATGTTTTTTACTGACCTCTTCCACACCTGCGGCCATGTTTGTTCACTGTTGTGGACAAGACGTCAGTGCTGCAGGCGATGCTGTTTTCTTTTCTCCTGAAATGGTTTCACCCCTTTTCCCCACCCCTGTATTGAATATTCATTGAACTGTTGCGGGAGGATGGATGTTTCTTCCCGCTGTCAGCCAGCCCTGCACGCGGCTCACAATGTACTGAATACCCTGTATCAGTGCTGCGGCTGACATGTAACCCCTTCCCAGCCATGGAGACCGTGCTCCCGCAGGGGGAATCAGGGGAACCGGATATCATGATTCCCCCCACGGGCGCACGGTCCCCATGGCAGGGGAATTAGTAACATGACAGCTGCAGCGCTATCATGCAGTTCCCACATAGGGGAATGAATGGTCATCCGCAGCGCTGTCCCCACATCAGGGAACTAATGATATGTGACCCGCAGGCGTTGCTCTGCTTCCTGGGGATGGGGGGGGGGGGGAGCAGAGCAGCGCTCGCAGGTCACATATGATCAGTTCCCCCCGCTGACAATTTATTAATTCCCTGATGTGAGGACTGTGGGGTGAGTATACTAATGAGCAGGGTGGGGAAAGGGAGTGCTAAAGGGCAAAGAAAAGAAAAAAAGTCGCCCACAAACGGCTGGAGAGCAACGCAAAACAAGTTGGCCAGGGCACTGAAAGAGGATACAGGCTACAAGGCATGCTGGGAGCTGTAGTTTCTAAAACAAAGGCAAAACGGAAATAGATGCTACATTACACGGACACACATGTGCAAAGAAAGGAAAAGAAAGACAAACAAAGAGCAAGCACGAGACCAGAGATAACAAGAAAACTTACCTGCAAGGGTAAGTAGAAACTGAAAAAACACTTTGGCCACCGGAGTACCCCTTTAAGGCTTAAAGGAGTAGTCCAGTGGTGATTCAGTGGTGAGCAACTTATTCCCTATCCTAAGGATAGGGGATAAGTTGCAGATCGCGGGGGGTCCGACCCCTGGGGCCCCCCGCGATCTCCTGTACGGAGCCCCGACAGCCCGCTGGAAGGGGGCGTGTCGACCTCCGCACGAGGCGGCGGCCGACACGCCCCCTCAATACAACTCTATGGCAGAGCCGAAGCGCTGCCTTCGGCAATCTCCGGCTCTGCCATAGAGATGTATTGAGGGGGCGTGTCGGCCGCCGCCTCGTGCGGGGGTCGACACCCGCTATCTCGGCGGAGAGCCGGGGCCCCGTACAGAGAGATCGCAGGGGGCCCCAGCGGTCGGACCCCCGCGATCTCAAACTTATCCCCTATCCTTAGGATAGGGGATAAGTTTTTCACCAATGGACTACCCCTTTAAAGATATTGACATTTTTTGTTTTGTTGCAGTGGCTGTTTCTGCAAAGTGATAACTGGACTATTAGATGTGGTGGTTGTCTTCTGACCTGCTGATGACTTATTTCTGTTCATAACAAAGTGGCTGTTTTATCAACAATTGCTGAGAAGAGAATAAATAAGTGTCAACTTAAATGGCTGAATTTCCTGGGAAAATGGTTACATCAACAAAACACTTGACAAACTGGCTACTGCTCTACTATTATAATGCCCTTTAAAGTGGGTGCTATAATATGTGTGTACAGTAGATGGCATCAGAGTACTATGAAATAAATGTGAGTGTTACTGGTGGAATATTGCTGCTGTCTGCAGCCAAGTAACTCGCTTAGTGATAATCCTTGATGAGAATAAAAACAAAACACTCATGGTTATTGTGCAGACCTTAATAATTCTGTGACTTGATCACAGCACTATGGTTATGTGTTCTGGACTGGTGCTTTTGGGAATTGCTGTAATGAAAATCTGTCTTCAATATCACCCACACTAATCTGTTGTACAGGCTTGTAGTAGTGGTGACACTCATGACAATGATATCTACTGGTCCCAGCTCTGTGCCTCCATTCCTCTGCAATCCCAGTTCTTCTGTACATGTAAATGACCTGCCTTGCTTCATTTGCAGGACCGAAATGCACCAGGGTGTATATTCACAATGTCCTTAACCCCTTAAGGACGCAGGACGTAAATGTACGTCCTGGTGAGGTGGTACTTAACGCACCAGGACGTACATTTACGTCCTAAGCATAACCGCGGGCATCGGAGCGATGCCCGTGTCATGCGCGGCTGATCCCGGCTGCTGATCGCAGCCAGGGACCCGCCGGCAATGGCCGATGCCCGCGATCTCGCGGGCGTCCGCCATTAACCCCTCAGGTGCCGGGATCAATACAGATCCCGGCATCTGCGGCAGTTCACGATTTAAATGAACGATCGGATCGCCCGCAGCGCTGCTGCGGGGATCCGATCATTCATAACGCCGCACGGAGGTCCCCTCTCCTTCCTCTGTGCGGCTCCCGGCGTCTCCTGCTCTGGTCTGTGATCGAGCAGACCAGAGCAGAAGATGACCGAAAACACTGATCTGTTCTATGTCCTATACATAGAACAGATCAGTATTAGCAATCATGGTATTGGTATGAATAGTCCCCTATGGGGACTTTTCAAGTGTAAAAAAAAATTTAAAAAAAATGTAAAAGTAAAAGTAAAAAAAAAGTGAGAAATCCCCTCCCCCAATAAAAAAGTAAAACGTCCGTTTTTTCCTATTTTACCCCCAAAAAGCGTAAAAAACATTTTTTATAGACATATTTGGTATCGCCGCGTGCGTAAATGTCCGAACTATTAAAATAAAATGTTAATGATCCCGTACGGCGAACGGCGTGAACGAAAAAAAATAAAAAAGGCCAAAATTCCTACTTTTTTAATACATTTTATTTAAAAAAAAATTATAAAAAATGTATTAAAAGTTTTTTATATGCAAATGTGGTATCAAAAAAAAGTACAGATCATGGCGCAAAAAATGAGCCCCCATACCGCCGCTTATACGGAAAAATAAAAAAGTAATAGGTCATCAAAATAAAGGGATTATAAACGTACTAATTTGGTTAAAAAGTTTGTGATTTTTTTTAAGCGCAACAATAATATAAAAGTATATAATAATGGGTATCATTTTAATTGTATTGACCCCCAGAATAAAGAACACACGTCATTTTTACCATAAATTGTACGGCGTGAAAACAAAACCTTCCAAAATTGCGTTTTTCGTTTTAATTTCCCCACAAAAATAGTGTTTTTTGGTTGCGCCATACATTTTATGATATAATGAGTGATGTCATTACAAAGGACAACTGGTCGCGCAAAAAACAAGCCCTCATACTAGTCTGTGGATGAAAATATAAAAGAGTTATGATTTTTAGAAGGCGAGGAGGAAAAAATGAAAACGTAAACATTAAATTGTCTGAGTCCTTAAGGCCAAAATGGGCTGAGTCCTTAAGGGGTTAAGGGGTGCTAGGATCTAGATTTACAATGCCCTTAAGGAGCTTTTTGATGTTACCAATATCTGAAAGGTTCTTAAAATCTTATGTCAATCTAATTGTACTTGATCAGGATTGCTGTGAGTACTTAAAGGGTTACTCCGTCCCTACAAGGATAAGATGTCTGATCGCGGGGGTCTCGCTGCCTACCAGTGGCAGTGTGGCAAGGAAAGGGTGTATTTCCCTTGCTAACTCTGGAGAATCCACCTGTGGCCTGATTAATGAGGTATCAGGAAGGGGAAGTGTGTTTAAAAGGAAAGGAAACAGAATAGTTGGTGCTCTCCCTGGGAAACAGCATGTCGCTTTAGGGGGAGACACTGGGGCCCTGTTGAGGAAGCACACAGCTGGAATCTGTGATTGGCCCCAAGTGACAGTGTGAACTGTGAGTAAAACAGGTTGCAGGGGCACATGTATTATGCTGGCTGAGGGTAGCTTACCAGTTAGTAGTCAGGGCATGCTTACATGTGTAGTCAGTGACCAGACGGTCTAGGACTTTGGTTTGTTCCTGAGTTATGTTTTGTTTTACCTGCAACTTGTGTAAATAAAGCTGGCGAGGTGCCAGACTTGTATACAGAACGGTTGTCTGGCGAGTTATTGCGAGGAAACGTGTCCCGTGGCAAGTAACCAGAATGATCCCAGAGCTAATCCCCGTGATGGAATGTTACATATTATTAACTATGGTGGCTAAATGCCCAGCAAAGCTTTTTATTGAAGTAGAAGAAAATATATTTCAAATACATAGTGTTGAATGTATGAATGATTAATGCTGTGTGCAATCCTCTAAATCAATATGCAGTATACCTTTATGTCATAGGTTATCTGAGCTCATGCTGCTTTTGTGGAGAACTGTACTCTACTAGCAATCTGCCTTCTCCATTATCCTCTGTTGTTGTGGCATTGCTCTTTTATTAGGATATAATTGTCTGCTTTACATGGCTCAGTTTCATAAACCCAGAGCTACACAGAGCTTTTCATTCTTACTGTATATAATTATAAGGTCCATGCTTGTCATATTAGAAAGGGAATCCGCATATTTAATTCTAAAAATGATAAAATCTGATGATCAGTTAAGTGCATGAGCGGTTGTATTTTCTAGGACCCTTTTGGTGGCTGCTTACCACTCAATAGGTGCTGTCATGACAAGATAATGTTACTCTCCACCCCCTCAATGCAAGCCTATGGGAGGCGGCTTGACTGCCACCACCCCCCCCCCCATAGGCTTGCATTGAGGGGGCGGAGCGTGATGTCACAATACTCCGTCCCCTGTATCGCCCGTCCTCAGCCACGGAGCATTCTTTGCTCCGTGCAGCTTGTTAACAGGGGTGCTGCAGGAGAGATCGCAGGGTTCCCCAGCTTTCAGACAACTTACCCCCTATCCTTTGCATAGGGGATAAGATGTCTAGGTGCTGAGTACCCCTTTAATGTGTCTAGGAACCACAACAACTCAGAAAGCGGAGACCATGTAAAGTTACAGAGCTGATTCGCTGAGTACTGAGGCCCGTAATGCATAAAAGTCACCACCAGCTGACAAGTCATCAACAGCTCAAAAGATTTTGAGCCAGGCCCTCTCATTGAGCATCAGTGCCTGACTTCACAAAGGGGGAAAAAATTCCTGTAGCTTTTAAGATATTCCAGGTATACCTGTGTTTGACAGATGGTCTTGCAATTCTTTTTGCCCTGATGTTTATTTTTAACAGCATTCAAAATTAGTTTCGACTCAGGTTTTCCCAGGTTGCAGTGGGGCCTGAGATGTTACATCACTAGTCAGGTGTTAAAAGGAGCCTGTCTAGTGTTCCTACTCCCACTAGGTGGGAGGGAGATCATTCTCCACAGGGCTGCAGGGAATTTTAGTTTTATGAACAGCATGCATAGCATCAGCTGTGCTGCAAAGGGTGTGGTGTGGGAGTGAGAAAAGTAAACTCACACTTACAAACAAGGGATCCTTGGACTTGTAGTTGCATGGAGGGAACTCTATCAGTAACTAGCCATTTCACAAAAAGAAAGCAGCAGCGTTAGTGGTCTTGCAACATATCCATTTAGCCCCAAGACAAGCACAGATCCTTCCTAAGCATGTCCATTACTGTCTGGCAGGTAAGTACTAAAGTCCCCTTATGATGGATAACCCCTTTAATGTGTAGTTGTCCCAATAATATGCAAGTCAGAGCAGTTTTCAAATTGACAACAGCTACAAGCTATCAGATTGCTAATGGTCACACAATATTGCAAATACAACTGTAGGTTAGGTTAGCTGTGAAACTATGCTGCCATTACCAGCCAACCTGCTTGTATTTACAGGCAGTTTGAAAACCACATCGACTTTTATGTCACAGTAGTTGCGGCCACAGGTATATTGGGGGAGATTTATCAAAACCTGTGCAGAGGAAAAGCTGACCAGTTGCCCATAGCAACCAATCACATTTCTTCTTTCATTTTTGAAAAGGCCTCTGCAAAATGAAAGAAGCGATCTGATTGGTTGCTATGGGCAACTCAGCAACTTTTCCTCTGCGCAGGTTTTGATAAATCTCCCCCATTGTTTTTTCTTTCATATATAAGATGTTGCTCACTTTAAAGTTACATTTTGTGTTCAGAATAGTCCAAGACCGAACCACATACTCCTTACTGCATTACTGTAAAATGAAGGCAATCCCATGGGTTAGGTAGCCAAGAAGCCTGAACATTGTATTGAAAAATATTCTTTGGTATGTTGAAACAAGAAGTGAAAAAGGATCTAACTGGGATAGCAAGAAGTAAAAGTATACACGGACTCCAGTAAGAAGGCGTTGGGGCAGTGCCAGTGCTTAAAGAGGTACTGCAGTGGGTAACAAATGTTTTCAAATCAACTGGTGCCAAAAAGTTAAACAGATTTGTAAATGACTTTGATTTAAAAATCTTAAAGGGGTACTCCACTGCCCCAGCTTTTGGAACATTTTCATTGGTTCATTATGGGGATTATTGGGGACCCCAGAACTCCAACCCCACTGATTTATTGTCTATTCCATGGATGGATGATAAATATTTGCTGTAGATGACATGCTAAATGTTTGCAAAGTACATCCAGAAAATCCAGTAATTTTTACTTTTATTTCTGATAACTGTGTATTCATCAGAAATTAAGTCTTTTAAAGCATACCTGTCAGATCCCACGACAAAAAAAAAAAAATGTTACCCAGTACCTAATCCTGACCATGTACATGTAATTTTTATACCTGTTTTACCTATATTTATTATTTAAAAAAAAATGCCTCTCTTCATTAGCTCACAGTGTTAGAAATCCTCTCAGGGGTAGAGGGCTTGTCACACTCTTGTGGCGGTGGGAAGTGATTTGTGTGTCGGCTCATGCAGGCTTGTTCATGAGCATCTCTTGTCTATGAGTCATGGACAAGCCTGATGCTGCTGCAGGACTGGTTAGTGTCCCAGCAGGTATGGGGACCCCTAGTGGTGGGATTTTTAGGAGCCGTTTCTTTATTAAATATTCAACATTTTCAAACAACCAGATTACCAAATGTCTCTAACTTTCATTAGTAACAACATAGAAAAGTTTTTGGATCTGACAGTGCTCATTTAATGTGTTGCACATACGTGTTGAAGGCATGTATGTATGTTTGTGTGTGTACATACATTGAAGTTGTGTATGGTTGTTGTTCACACTGTAATATATACTTCATGTGGGTTGTGTGGTTAAGTTTCTTAATTGTTAGAACTGTGCTTTGGATTTCTTCCTAAACCAGATTTCTAAGTATCAGATGACTAGAAGTTTTATCCCGATTAGTATGCTCACTTTCTGTAGACCTGGGGGAAATCTCCTTCGTATGTTTAAGGTAGCAATAGCAGCTTTGTCTGCCTTGTAAAGTCTATCTGTTCTGCTGTAAAAGCCATGATTGTGTCATCAAAAGAGAGGACTGTATAGACGCTGTTTGCGCATTGGATTAAGAGATTACATGAAACCCCTAGGGCTCCTGTGTATTATACTGTAAAGCCTACGATTTCTTCTTTCTGCTCAGAAAATAATTATGTACTCCATTAGCCTTGATGAATTATAAGCCTCTTTTTAGATCTTAAAAAATACTCAAAGAACCCTCAGTGATGTATGTTTAAAGGAGTCTTATCTTCATTCATAGCATATATTTTAGTTTTGGTCTATAAAATATGCTGTGATTTTTTTTCTTTAAACTGTCTAAACAGAGAAAAGAAATGTACCGTATATATCGGGGTATAGCATTCATCGGCCTATAACACGCACCCTCATTTTTCCAAGGAAATCTTGGTAAAAACTTTTTTTTTTTTTTACCAAAATATCCTTGGAAAAATGAGGGTGCGTGTGTGTGCAGGTGTACCTCGATAAACTGTTTCTGGAGGCTTCTGCAGTTCAATGATTTAAAGCAAGCGCTTTAAATTATTGACGTGCAGTGGCTTCTGTGGGGACAGAGTGCCGCTGCTCTATTCCCTCCCCGTCCCCAGTTTTATAGTTAAATATCCCGCCACTGCCACGGCCCAATTCCCTCCCTGTCCCCGGTTTTATAGTTAAATATCCCGCCACTGCCCAATTCCCTCCCTGTCCCTGGTATTATAGTTACATGTGCCCTGGGGACTGCGGTCCTTCATGGTCCGGCGGTCTCCTGATCTGTCACTGTGCGCTGCACACTGACTGACAAGTGACGTCGTGTTGAGGACGTCACTCGTCGTTACGCAGCGCACAGTGACAGATCAGGAGACCGCCGGAGCATGAAGGACCGCAGTCCCCAGGGCACATGTAACTATAAAACGGGGTCAGGGAGGGAATTGGGCCGTGGTGGCGGCAGCGGGACATATAACTATAAAACCGGGGACGGGGAGGGAATTGGGCAGTGGCGGCGGCGAGACATATAACTATAAAACCGGGGACGGGGAGGGAATTGGGCAGTGGCGGCGGCGGGACATATAACTATAAAACCGGGGACGGGGAGGGAATCGGCCAGTGGCAGTGGGACTCTGGCCAGGCAGAAGCTGCTGCATTCCAATGATTTAAATCGCCCGCTTTAAATCATTGAACTGCAGCAGCTTTTGCCTGGTCACAAACAGTCTATCGGCGTATCACACGCAGATAGACTTTAGGCTAAAAATATTAGCATAGAAAATGCATGTTATATGCCGATAAATACGGGTAATTTTATCTTTATCTGTTATCCGTTTACCTAAATAATACAAAGAAAAAGCTTGACAGCTTGAGGACGTTTTTTTTTTTTAATTCGCTCTTTTTCCCTCCTCTCTTCTTATAGCCTCGCCTTTCAATTTTCAACCTACAGACCAGTATGAGCGCTTCTTTTTTTGCGCCACCAATTGTACTTTGTAATGATATCACTATTTTACCACAATTTACAGCAAAACAAAAAAATATATTTGTGGGGCAAAATTTAAATTATTATTACCATATATACTCGAGTATAAGCCTAGTTTTTCAGCACGATTTTTCGTGCTGAAAACGCCCCCCTCGGCTTATACTCGAGTGAACTCTCCGCCTGTCAATCCCTTCTCAGTGGTCTTCAACCTGCAGACCTCCAGATGTTGCAAAACTACAGCTCCCAGCATGCCCGGACAGCCATCGGCACGCTGAGAGTTGTAGTTTTGAAACATCTGGAGGTCCGCAGGTTGCGGCCTTCGTCATCATCCAGACCCCCCCCCCTTTAGTTTTCTACTCATCTCCCCACGATGGGAAGGAAGGGTGAACTGGTCTGTGACGTCCCTGCGCATGAACGTCCCTGTGCGTCGTCGTCAAGGCAACGTCACTAGTCCGGGGCCAGCCCGGAGCGGAGAAGAGGGCATTCCGGTGAAGATGGACAGCCTGGAACGACTCCACCGTATGGTCCCTGCAGCATAGATGGCCCGGACCAGCTCACCCTTCCTTCCCACCGAGGGGAGGTGAGTAAAAAACTAAAGGGGGGTCTGGATGATGATGAAGGCAGCAGTGGTCTTCAACCTGCGGACTTCCAGAGGTTTCAAAACTACAACTCCCAGCATGCCGATGGCTGTCCGGGCATGCTGGGAGTTGAAGTTTTGCAACATCTGGAGGTCCGCAGATGTTGAAGACCACTGATGAAGGGATTAACAGGCGGTGATGATGTATTTCCCAGTAGGCTTATAGTCGAGTCAATAACTTCTCCTGGGTTTTCGGGTTGAAATTAGCTGCCTCGGCTTTTATTCGGGTCGGCTTATACTCGAGTATATACGGTAATTATTTTGCATAATTTTGGGAGCTTCTGTTTCTATGCAGTGCAGTTTTCAGTAAAAGTTACACACAGGGCCAGATTTATGAAACAGAATCAGTTAACCTCCAGCCGTGTTGATTAGCAGACAGATTTAATGCACATGTATACAGGTGGAAGTTCTCTTACATGCAGAGAAACAGCTCCGCTGAAGAAAATCATACCCCAAAATAGATTTACAGCCCTTTTATATGGCAACACTCTAAGTGTAAGCTGATTGGCTAAGGAACCCGGGTGGCTCATGGTGTATAACTTTATTACCAATCGCAGCGTTCCTTTTACACTTTCTTTCTTATCATAGAAAAAGCTTGCTATCCAACAAAAGCCTCATTATTTACCAGAGTCATTTGGATAGTTTTCGAGTATCACTGGGCGCTGTCCAAAACTAAGACAATGGTTAATAGAAACTAGATAAAACTGGCCAACACCGTCTCAAGTTAGACAATATATATATATATATATATATATATATATATATACAGAGAACATAGATATCAAAATATAATTTTACCAACAGTGTGTGAGAAAAAAATTGAGTGATTTTCCCACAGCAACCAATCACAGCTCAGCTTTCATTTTACCAGAGCTCATTAGCTGAGCTATCAGCACCCATTGACCCGCCGGTAATGGCGCACATCAGTGCATCAGATCAATACAGATCACTGCATCTGCGGCAGTGCGGTCACTAAAATGGATGATCAGATCGCCCGCAGCGCTGCCGCGGGGATCAGATAATCCATAGCGGTGGTCGGAGGTCTCCTCATCTGCCTCCGTCCATCTCCGTGGGTCTTCTGCTCTGTCTGAGATCGAGCAGACCAGAGCAGAAGATCACCGATAATACTGATCAGTGCTTTGCCCTATGCGTAGCACTGAACAGTATTAGCAATCAAGTAATTGCTATAAATAGTCCCCTATGGGGACTATTAAAGTATAGAAAAAAAAATAAAGTATTAACTAAAGTAAAAAAATAATTGAAAAATCCCCAATAAAAATGTAAATTGTCCCTTTTCCCCATTTTACCCCCCAAAAGTGTAAAATAAATAATAATAATAATCATATTTGATATTGCCGCGTGCGTAACAGCAAACTATTAAAATATAATGTTAGTGATCCCGTATGGTGAACGTAAAAAAAAAAAGTCCAAAATTGCTGCTTTTTTGAAACTTTTCATTTAAAAAAAATGTAATAAAAAAATGTACTAAACATTATATATATATATATATATATATATATATATATATATATATATATATATGGTATCAATAAAAAGTACAGATCACGATGCAAAAAATTAGCCTTCATACCACCGATATACAGAAAAATGAAAGTTGTAGGTCAGCAAAATAGAGGGATTTTAAACTAATTTGGTAAAAAAGTTGCGATTTAAATTTTTTTTTTTTTTAAAGCGGTACAATAATAGAAGAGTATGTAATCATGGGTATCATTTTAACCGTATTGACCCACAGAATAAAGAAAACGTCATTTTACCATAAATTGTACAGCATGAAACGAAACCTTCCAAAATTAGCAAAATAGCTTTCTTTCAATTTCCCCACACAAATAGTATTTTTTTGGTTGTCATACATTTTATGGTAAAATGAGTAATGTAATTACAAAGGACATCTTTGGATGAAAATATAAGTTATGATTTTTAGATGGCAAGGAGGTAAAAACAAAAATGTCCTTAAGGCCAAAATGAGTCCTTAACCCCTTAAGGACCAAGGACGTACCGGTACGTCCTTGGTCCTGCTCTCCTCATATCACGGCGGGCCCGGCGTCATAGTGAAGCCGGAACACGCCTCTAATAGCGCGCAGCGCCGATCGCGGCGCCGCGCGCTATTAACCCTTTAGCCGCGCGCTCAGAGCTGAGCTGCGCGGCTAAAAGTGAAAGTTGCCGGCTAGCTCAGTCGGGCTGTTCGGGATAGCCGCGGCTAATCGCGGTATCCCGAACAGCTGACAGGACAGCGGGAGGGCCCCTACCTGCCTCCTCGCTGTCCGATCGCCGAATGACTGCTCACTGCCTGAGATCCAGGCATGAGCAGTCATGCGGCAGAATCGTTGATCACTGGTTTCTTATGAGAAACCAGTGATCAATGATAAAGATCAGTGTGTGCAGTGTTATAGGTCCCTATGGGACCTATAACACTGCAAAAAAAAAGTGAAAAAAAAGTGAATAAAGATCATTTAACTCCTCCCCTATTAAAAGTTTGAATCACCTCCCTTTTCCAATAAAAAAAAAAAAACTGTGTAAATAAAAATAAAAATAAACATATATGGTATCACTGCGTGTGGAAATGTCCGAATTATAAAAATATATCATTAATTAAACCGCTTGGTCAATGGTGTGCGTACAAAAAAATTCCAAAGTCCAAAATAGTGCATTTTTGGTCACTTTTTATATCATTAATATCAATAAGTCCTATCAATGCAAAAATGGTTCCGTTAAACTTCAGATCACGGCGCAAAAAATGAGCCCTCATACCGCCCCATACACGGAAAAATAAAAAAGTTATAGGGGTCAGAAGATGACAATTTTAAACGTATAAATTTTCCTGCATGTAGTTATGATTTTTTCCAGAAGTCCGACAAAATCAAACCTATATAAGTAGGGTATCCTTTTAATCGTATGGACCTACAGAATAAAGATAAGGTGTCATTTTTACCGAAAAATGTACTATGTAGAAACGGAAGCCCCCAAAAGTTACAAAACTGCGTTTTTTTTTTCAATTTTGTCGCACAATGATTTTTTTTTCCGTTTTTTTCCGCACAGTAGATTTTTGGGCAAAATGACTGACGTCATTACAAAGTAGAATTGGTGGCGCAAAAAATAAGCCATCATATGGATTTTTAGGTGCAAAATTGAAAGAGTTATGATTTTTTAAAGGCAAGGACCAAAAAACTAAAATGCAAAAACGGAAAAAACCCCGGTCCTTAAGGGGTTAAAGGACATCTGTAGTGCAACATAACTTATCCCCTGTCTGAAGGATAGGGGATAAGTTATAGATCGTGGGGGGTACAAGCGCTGGGGCCCCCCGGGATCTCCTGGACGGGGCCGCAGAAGTATGCTGGAAAGGGGGCGTTCCGTCCCCGCATGACGCGATGGTCGACACGCCCCCTCCATTTACCCCATAGAGATACATGGAGGGGGTGTGTCTGCCGCGGCTTTCTGCTGGGGATGATACTGCACTTCCTGCAGACTGCCGCGGCCCCCTCCAGGAGATCCCGGGGGGCCCCAGCGCTCGGACCCCCCGCGATCTATAACTTATCCCCTATCCTTTGAATAGGGGTTAAGTTATGTTGAGCTGGAGTACTCCTTTAACCCCTTCCAGCAAATGGACATTCATGAACATCCATTTTTACTGTCACTTATCGCAAATGGACCTCATAAACGTCCAATACCTTTTCTATCACCATGTCCGGGTTAAAGTTGAAATCCACGCTCGGTCCGCCCCTGGATGTTGGGGCAGAGGGGGGGGGAGATGGCGGCGGTGCCGGGTCCTGCGATCGTGGCGGGACCGGCAGAGGCTGCAGTGAAGATCAGCAGTAAGTGATCTTCACTGTTGCCTTCCAGGAGTTGCCAAACTACAACTCCCAGCAAGCTCAGACAGCCAAAAGGCTGTCTGGGCATGCTGGGAGTTGTAGTTTTGCAACATCTTGAGGGCCACAGTTTGTAGACTACTGTGCAGTGGTGTCCAAACTGTAGCCCTTCCAGATGTTGCAAAACTACAACTCCCAGCATGCCCAGACAGTCCAGGTATGCTGAGAGTTGTAATTCTGTAACATCTGGCCCTTCAGATGTTGCAGAACTACAACTCACAGCATGCCTGGACAGTCTGGGCATGCTTGGAGTTGAAGTTTTGCAACATCTGGAGGACTACAGTTTGGACACCACTGCACAGTAGTCTCCTAACTGTTCTCCAGTTGTTGCATAACTACAACTCCAAACATGTTGTTCGTCTGTCTGGGCATGCTGGGAGTTGTAGTTTTGCAACAACTGGAGGCACCCTGCTTGGGAAACACTGAGTTAAGTAACAAACTCTTTGTTTTACAACCAGTGTGCCTCCAGCTGTTGCATAACTACAACCCCCAGCATGCACAGACAGCCAAAGGGAATGCTGGGAGTGTTAGTAGTATGCCTCCAGCTGTTGCATAACTACAAGTCCCAGCATGCCCTTCAGCTGTCACTGCATGCTGAGAGTTGTAGTTTTTGCAACAGCTGAAGGCACACTGGTTGCGAAAAACTGAGTTTGTTACCTAACTCAGTGTTTCGCAACTAGTGTGCCCCCAGCTGTGGCAAACTACAACTCCCAGCATGCACTGATAAGCAATACATGCTGGGAGTTGTAGTTTTGCAACAGCTGGAGGCACACTGGTTGCGAAACACAGTTAGGTAACAAACTCAGTGTTTTGCAACCAGTGTGCCTTCAGCTGTTGCAAAAACTACAACTCTCAGCATGCAGCGACAGCTGAAGGGCATGCAACAGTTGGAGGTTTGCCCCCACCCATTTGAATGTACAGGGTACATTTACACGGGCAGGGGTTTACAGTGAGTTTCTCGCTGCAAGTTTGAGATGCAGCAAATTTTCTGCCGCAGCTCAAAATCCCAGCGGGTAACTTGCTGTGAACTCCCCACCCATGTGAGTGTACACTAAAAACATGACAATAACACATAATAAAGGGTAAAACACTACATATACCCATACCCCTACACAGTCTCCCCCCCCCCCCCCCCCAAAAAAATTAAATAAAATGTCCCGTATGACACTGTTTCCAAAACGGCACCTCCAGCTGTTGCAAAACAACTCTCAGTATTACCGGACAGCCATTGACTGTCCAGGCATACTGGAAGTTTTGCAACAGCTGGAGGCACCCTGCTTAGTAAACACTGCCGTAGGGTATTTTTGGTATCGGAGGCAAATGTAATTCTTGCATCGGGGTCTGTCCCTATGCAAATCCCTTATTTAGGCCTCAAATGCGCATGGCGCTCGCTCATTTCGGAGCCCTGTTGTATTTCAAGGCAACAGTTTAGGGTCACATATGGGGTATTACTGTACTCGGGAGAAATTGCCTTACAAATTTTGAGTGGCTTTTTCTCCTTTTACCCCTTTATGAAAGGTAAAGTTGGGGTCTACTCCAGCATGTTATTGTAAAAGATAAAAAATTTTACACTAACATGCTGGTGTTGCCCCATACTTTTCCTTTTCACAAGAGTTAAAAGGGGAAAAAAGACCCCCAAAATTTGTAACGCAATTTCTTCTGAGTGCGGAGATACACCATATGTGGAGATAAAATGCTCTGCAGGCGCATAACAAGGCTCAGGAGTGAGAGCGCCATGTACATTTGAGGTGATTTGCACCACAGGGGTGGCTGATGGTAACAGCAGTTTTGTATTTTTTTCACTAAAATTCTGGTGTTATCCCAAATTTTTCATTTTCAAAAGGGGTAAAAGAAAAAAAAGCCCCCCAAAATTTGTAAACCCATTTCTTCTGAGTATATAAATACCCCCTATCTAGATGTAAAGTGCTCTGAGGCGAACTACAGGGCCCAGAAGAGAAGGAGGAGCACCATTGGGCTTTTGGAGAATGAGTGTGTCTGGAATTGAAGGCCATGTGTGTTCACAAAGCCCCCATGGTGCCAGAACAATGGGCCCTCCCATATGTGACACCATTTTGGAATGAGGGTGTGTAGTTTCCAGAATGGGGTCACATGTGGGGGGGTCCACTGTTCTGGCACCACGGGGGGCTTTGTAAACGCACATGACCCCCGACCTCCATTCCAAATAAATTCTCTCTCCAAAAACCCTTCTCTTCTGAGCATTGTAGTTCGCCCGCAGAGCACTTTACATTCACATATGGGGTATTTCCATACTCGGAGGAAACGGGGTTACAAATTTTTAGGGGGTGCATTTTCTCCTCTTACCTCTTGTAAAAATGGTAAGTTTAGGGAAAACAAAACAAAAAGTAATCAAACACCTGTGGGGTGTTAAGGCTCACTGTACCCCTTGTTACGTTCCTTGAGAGGTGTAGTTTCCAAAATAGTATGCCATGTGTGTTTTTTTTTTTTTTTTTGCTGTTCTGGCACCATAGGGATTCCTAAATGCGACATGCACTCCAAAATCCATGTCAGCAAAATTTGCTTTCGAAACGCCAAATCTTCTCCTAGTACCCCTTGTAAAAATGTAAAATTTGGGGGAAAACCAGCATTTAAGTAAAAAAATAAATAAAATATTTACACATCGAACTTTAACGAAAAGTCGTCAAAAACCTGTGGGGTGTTAAGGCTCACTGTACCCCTTGTTACATTCCTTGAAGGGTGTAGTTTCCGAAATAGTATGCCATGTGGTTTTTTTTTTTTTTTTGTTTTTTTTTTTTGTTGCTGTTCTGGCACCATAGGGGCTTCCTAAATGGGACATGCCCCCCAAAAACTATTTCAGAAAAACGCACTCTCCAAAATCCCATTGTCGCTCCTTCCCTTCTGAGCCCTCTACTGTGCCCGCCGAACACTGTACATCCACATATGAGATATTTCCTTACTCAAGAGAAATTGGGTTACAAATTTTGGAGGTTTCTCTCCTTTTACCCCTTGTAAAAATGCAAGAGTAAAAAATGCAGATTTTGAATTTTCTCCTTTACTTTGCTGCTATTCCTGTGAAACACCTAAAGGGTTAACACACTTACTGAATGTCATTTTGAATACTTTGAGGGATGCAATTTTAATAATGGGGTAATTTATGGGATATTTCTAATATGAAGACCCTTCAAGCCACTTCAAAACTGAACTGGTCCCTGGTCAGATTTTGAAAATTTTGTGAAAAATTGGAAAATTGCTGCTGAACTTTGAAGTCCTCTGATGTCTTCCAAAAGTAAAAACATGTCAACTTTATGATGCAAATATAAAGTAGACATATTGTATATGTGAATCAATATATCATTTATTTGGTATGTCTATTTTCCTTACAAGCAGTTTTAGAAAAATGCAAAAAAAATTTTATGAACTGGTGCCAGAAAGTTAAACAGATTTGTTAATTACTTCTATTAAAAAAATCTTTATCCTTCCAGTATTTTTTAGCAGCTGTATGCTACAGAGGAAATTCTTTGCTTTTTGAATTTCTATTTTGTCTTGTTCACAGTGCTCTCTGCTGACCCTTCTGTCCGTGTCAGGTACTGTCCAGAGCAGCATAGGTTTGCTATCAGGATTTTCTACTGCTCTGGACAGTTCCTGATACGGCCGTCAGGTGTCATCAGAGAGCACTGTGGACAAGACAAAAGACATTCAAAAAGAAAAGAATTTCCTCTGTAGCATACAGCTGCTAAAAAATACTGGAAGGATAAAGATTTTTTAATAGAAGTCATTTACACATCTGTTTCACCAGTTCATTTAAAAAAAAAGTTTTCCACCGGAGTACCCCTTTAAGGGATTAAAATTGTCCTCTTTTGACCCCTATAACTCTTTTTATTTTTCCGCATAAGGGGATATATGAGGGCTCATTTTTTGTGCCATGAACTGTATTTTCTACTGGTACTATGTTTGTTTTTATGGAACTTTTTGATTGCTTTTTATTTATTTTTACAGGTATATAAAGTGACCTAAAATACGCATTTCTGGGCTTTGGTATTATTTTTACATGTATGCCATTGACCATGCAGTTTAATTAACGTTATACTTTAATAGTTCGGACAGTTCCGCACACAGCGATACCACATATGTTAATGTTTGTTTATTTATTAACATAATTTTATTTTAAAAAATGGAAAATGGGGTTGATTCAAACTTTTAATAGGGAAGTTAATTCTTCTATATTAACTTTTTTTTCGGTTCTTTTTTTTAACATATTTTATTTTTTTTTTTAAGTAGCCATAGGGGATGCAATCTTTAGATCAAGGCTTTTCCGTGTGCTGCTCATAGTAACCGGGACCCACTGGGTGTAAAGCGCCCTTATCTCCTCAGCACACTTCATATAAGGGGAACAGGACTAAGGCCTAGAGGGGCTCCTAATGTCCTTAAGGTGTTAAACAGTTTGAATAAATATAATTTACATAAAATATATGCTGCATGATTTTGGTGGCCAGCTGTAAAGGGAAGTGCAGCGATAGGTTCCCAGATATGTACCTACTTGTATAGGATCAGTTCTTATTTTAGAGGGGGGACAGGGCTCACTGCGTGTACATGTTCATTAATCCAAGAACAGTAGCCTGAGCAAAGCTCCTAGACTGTCGGGAGGTCATGACATGATGAATATGGCAGATGCCATTTGAAATATGTTGTCTTCATTTTCAATACATTTCGGTTAGCACTCTGGTATCGTTCTTTGTTCCATTTGCTCCAACCCAGCTGGTGCCCTTACAGTTTGCATTAGGGTTTCTAATGGAGCGCCAGAGATTCCGGAGTACAGCATTTGGGTCTCTTCGACACTCCCCATAGATAATGAATGGAGCACTTGCTGCCCCCCCCCCCCCCCCCCACACTTGACAGATGAATAGAATGAGACTATGCTTAGTATATTTAAGTGACTTGCTGTAGAATTGAATGCACCCCAAACATTCCTGAATGAGAATCTTTTAATGGTGTCTTTTTGAAAGTATACAGTATAAGGCGGCTTTATTTTGTGTACTGTACGTGCAGGTATCCGTGGAGGAGAGAGACATTTACATGCTAACAATGAGACATTTGTCTGTGCTCCATGCATTAACTAGGACAACGACTTCATTGTTCCAAAGTTTTATTATAGTTGCTTTTCAAAAGTTTTTTTTTCTTTAGTTGTTACTCTAAGAAATATGCAATATCGACTATTAAAGCATTTAGGTCTTCAATATATCTTTAGACTTTTGTGTAAAAAGTGTGAGTCTACAATCCAAAACATTCAGTCATGGAAATTTTTGCCAATGAACCATGAAGTTTTCTGCAGCTCTGGACTGAATCCAATCTTCCAATTAAACTGTTTGCACATAATGACGTCCTTGTACTTTAAGGAGGCAGAGTATGCGAGTTGAAATTCTTTGCAAAGGCATTTCTTTCTGCTTCCTGTGCTCCATTTTAGATTGTAATGTCTGTAGAAGAAGGGGATTAACCCTTACTTAAAACCTCTGCTCATAACTTTTCTCCAGTCCAAATCTAAATGCTCAGAGGTTTTAACAGTTCTGATAAGAACATATACAAACAGTCAAGTAACCAAATTCCGTTGAGAATTCAGATATAAAATATATATTATGACTGTCTCTCCTTGTCACTCATTTTGTATGAGGTAAGCTGAGAACATCTGCTTTATCTTTCCCTGCACCTTACTAGTATGTGAATGCAAGATTTGACTCCTCCAGAAAAATTGAAGGATCACGCAACAAGATCAGTCTCTGTCTCGTTTGCCAATAGGACTAGTGCCTCAATCAGATATACAGAGCCGCTACCTGGCCATCTATCCAAACATTAACTAGGCCTTCTTAAAGTAAGACTTTAAGCAAATGCAAACCATTTCCCAGTGATATATATATTCCTGTTATCAAGGAATAGAAAAACAGAACTAATTTCTTTCAAAAACAGCTCCACGTCTGTCCCCAGGTTATGTGAGGTATTACAACTTGGCTCCATTAACTTCAATGGAACTGAGCTGCAGAACCACACCCAACCTGGACAGAGACAATTTTTTGAAAGAAATAATTCCTGGATAACCCCTTTAAGCCAGGAAGGAATGTTATTCCCATAGATAAATGTATAACCTTCTCCTGGCTCTACATTATAGAAGAATAGATTTTCTTTGTCCAGCTTTCTTTCTTTCTTTCTTTCTTTCTTTCTTTCATTCTTTCTTTCAAACGTTGTTACGTTGTCTCTATATGTCCTGTCCACATAGACAACATGTAAACTTGTACAGTTATCCACTGAATTTTAGCATATGGGATATTAGATATTTAGGGAATTAAAGGCGTAGTCCAGTCTAAAAAAAAAAAAAAAAAAAAATATCCTGTATCCGCAAGTCAGTGGCAAAATACATTGCAATGGTTGATAAAGATGCTGGTTTATCGTTAAAACGTGTTGTGTTTAGGAATAATTTATTAGGATTTATTTTAACTATTGTTTCCTTCCTGCACCTCTTGGTCTGCACTTATGGTATAGCCTGCACATCTTGACGTATTTATACCACAGTGGTGAGGTTCACCAGAGGTGATACCCCGGACATTCAGCAGGACAGGAGCAGTGAATATTGGGGATATATTCTCCCTACTGGCTCTGCATAGCATGTTGTGTATTATACTATATTTGAGCGCACTACTTAGGCTGGGTTTAGACTGAGAAATGTCCAGCCAGAAATATTCTGGTCTATAGTCTGGAGATAGGGTGACTATTCTGCCCAAGGAGCAAGATCATTCTTTCTGCGGCAGAATTTCATCTAAGTCAACCCTGATGCTAAAATTCTATAGGGCTCACTGTACAAGGGAATCCCATTGACGGCAATGGGACTCTTATGCACCAGAATTTCCAAAGAGACTTCTGTTTGGAAATCCCTTAGTCTGAAGCTAGCCTTATAGTAAAGAAGATAAACACCTTTATTACTGGCCCCGTGTGTGCTTCTTTTTATCTTTTCTGTATAATTTTTTTGAATAGTTTTAGGTTAAGTGTATTAATTTGTTTGCAATGTTAATGCTAAGGGATTGGAATATGATAGATAGATTTTAAGAGTTAACTTGGAAGGATCGAGTTATAATGAACCTGCAAAACCTAGTTAGACCACCCCTGCTAAATGTCCAAGAATATACTCAGAAGAGATTTTTCTTAGGAAAGAAAGATACCGCATGGCTTGATGAGACAGGTAATGAGACCGTCCCCAAAGCTGGACACATTTTCTGTTGCTGGTTATTACTTGAGCAGCCTCCCATTTTCCAGCTCTAATCCCATAATAGCAGCCTGCAGACTAAAAGTATGTCATTTTTGGGATAATTGTACCAACTTGCAGTCAAGACAGTCTGCTCTGTAATTACCTGGGCTACTTAGAGCTAGAAGCGGCTGTGCGCTAAATGACAACTGGTCTATAGATTGGATATTTCTATCATTAATATCTCATTTTCCCCAAAACAGCGTGCTGGTGAGATTGTAATAAAAGGGTTCGAGAAAATGCTTCTTTAATGTAATTTTTGGCTGTCCTTCTCAAACACGTGCTCTGTCAGGTTACAGTATTTAAAGATGCTATCTAGGAGGATATCTAGAATGTTTGAAACGTTTACAAAGTGTTTTGGAGTGTCTCGTTCTAATATTGAATATTTATTATAAAGTGCAGAGCATTGAAAGAAAATTGGGTTTCACTATATCCCATTTGTATGCTACAGGTAAAAGGAGTATTACAAAGAATTATAAATTTTTTTTTATACATTGTTTTAATTTGAATAATGTAAAGTTCTGATTTTGTAATATAACTTCATTAAACAATTATTTTAGTGATTTGTATTTGTTGACTGGCAGCTGTAACCAGCATTTGTTTTGGGATCTTCAGGGCTACCCATGCCCTCCCCTCAAGTGCTGGTGTGCACAAAGTACTACTGACATAGAGACTCACTCCATGTATTGTATATTCTAATTTGTCTAATAACTGCCGGTCTGGCTTCTCTTACCCCCAGCAATTATCACCAACCATGTAAATGCAAAGATGGTTTGGGTTTCGGTTTTGCAATCATGAGCACAATGGGGTCATGGCTTTTATATATGGTGTATAGATCAAAGTTGTCTTTGTGACAACCCCTTACGTTTACAGTGATCCCTCAACTTACAATGGCCTCAACATACAATAGTTTCAACATACAATGGTCTTTTCTGGACCATTGTAACTTGAAACCAGACTCAACATACAATGCTATGGAATTTGCAAAATGTGTCAATGGCTGGAAGAACCGACCGATCAGAATGGGCATTCACTGGTAAAACCCCCTGTATTCCTGCATGCACTGAATTCCTGTCTGGTAGCGCCCCCTACAGTACAGGGAGGTATTACATGTTCTGTACTAATTTTAACCTATGCCATGTTAGCTGCTCCTTTGGACACCAAGTAAAGGCGGCTCCATTTGACTTTTTTTTCCGGACATTTCGTGTACTGTACAGGACCCTGAAGAAGCTCTTGTAAATCTCTGTCTATTTCAGTGTTTTCCAACTAGGGATCCTCCAGCTGTTGCAAAACTACAACTCCCAGCATGCCCGGACAGCCAAAGGCTGTCCGGGCATGCTGGGAGTTGTAGTTTTGCAACAGCTGGAGGTACCCTGGTTGGAAAACACTGAAATAGACAGTGATTTACAGCTTACAGCAGATCTTTCTTACTTTTATCTATATTAGTTATCTACTTATTTTTCTTTAATCCTCACTTTTTCCTATTTTTGGATGACCTTTTGGTGGCTTCAGAACCAATTACCAGGATTCCATAGAGTTATGGTCTCAACTAGAGATGAGCAAACTTACAGTAAATTCGATTCGTCACAAACTTCTCGGCTCGGTAGCTGATGATTTATCCTGCATAAATGAGTTCAGCTTTCAGGTGCTCCCGTGAGCTGGAAAAGGTGGATACAGTCCTAGAAGACTTTCCTAGGACTGTATCCACCTTTTCCAGCCCACCGGAGCACCTGAAGGCTGAACTAATTTATGCAGGATAAGCCATCAACTGCCGAGCCGAGAAGTTCGTGACGAATCGAATTTACTGTAAGTTCGCTCATCTCTAGTCTCAACATACAATGGTTTCAACATCCAATGGTCGTCCTGGGACCAATTAATATTGTAACTTGAGGAACTACTGTATTTGTGGCAACCTATGTTTTTTGCCAAGTGCAACAGTGTATGTTGTGCAAAATGCATTCATTGGCTATTTGTTTTATAAATGCAGACTACAAGGTCATTTCATAATTTTTTCGTCTACTTGATCTGAAAACATACACTATTAATGAAATGCTTTGTTTTGATTCATATAGACAGAATGTTCAGTTATTTAACCCTGATTTGTGTATTTGCTTTAAATAAAAAAAAAAAACTGGATGAACATCCTTTAAAGGGGTACTCCGCCCCTGGCATCTTATCCCCTATCCAAAGGATAGGGGATAAGATGTTTGATCGCCGCGGTCCCGCTGCTGGGGCACCCCCCATCATTACTGCACAGAGCGAGTTCGCTCTGTGCGTAATGACGGGCGATACAGGGGCCGGAGCAGCGTGACGTCATGGCTCCGCCCCTCATGACATCACGGCCCGTCCCCTTAATGCAAGTCTATGGCAGGGGGCGTGACGACTGCCACGCTCATGTATTTTCTGTACAAGAAGGTTCCATTTTCAGGAAATATAAAATAGGAAACAAATGGCTTTTACAATTAGCGTTTGTGTAGCATGGTATATTTTATTGTGTTTTCAGCCATAATTACATTGGTTTTTGGTACTGTGATATGCTTGATATGCTTACATGGCAGAAGGGTTGATTGCATTTGTCTGCTACATTTTTCTATAACAGTTGTGGTTTTTTTTTTTTTTAAGAAATCCAGCTCACTAAGTTTGTGGCTTTTATGGCTGCATGATATATCATAATCACATCACTATTTTTGCGAATTGCGATATGTCTATATGGAACCCCGACAAATTTTCAATTGCCTGCAGCTGCAAATATCTCAAATGCTAAGTGAGTGTTTCCCAAAAAGGGTGCCTCCAGATGTTGCAAAACTACAACTCCCAGCATGCCCGGACAGCATTCTGGGAGTTGTAGTTTTGCAACAGCTGGGGGCACCCTGTTTGAGTAACACTGCCCTAATTTATAATAGGACAAACATAAAAAAAAAAATGATGCTTACCTAGCCCCGGTCCCCGTAGTTCTGACACAGATCCCGTTCTCCTCCTTGTAGTCCCAGTATCTTCTCTGTGCTCCTGACAAGCAGCTGGTTCCACGACCTTTCCCTCTCAGTGACTGCAGCGGGGTCATGTGTCAGGCTAGTGATTAGCTGAGCAGGAAGGTCTTGTAAGTCCCATAAGACACCAGACTACATGGAAGAGGACGGGATCTGTTGCAGACCTACCGGGGACTGGGGCTAGGTAAACATCAGGAGGGACATTTATCATTGTTGGTCTGGTAAGCCCACCTCAAGTCGCAGCTGTGAAAAAAGTGTGCGATATATATGGGGTGGGCCAGTACTGGATGGTGGTACCCCATACCTTCACTGCCCTGTCAGGCGGTGTCCCTTAGTGTCCCCAGGGCCCCCTGCAGTTGTCCCCCCCCACCCCCCAATAAATCTGTTATATATTATATTGTGTATTGCACCTTTAATAAATGTACCATGGGATTGTTACCCAGGAGGTACTAGTGACCAGCTGACCCCAAAGGTGTCCTATGGGCTCCCTTCTTGTCTCCCCTATATACGGTAAGTCCTGGGAGGAGCAAGCCTCTTTCTCCTTTGTTCTTTTGCTCCAAGTCTTTGCTGAGGTCAGTCATGCCTATAGTGTGTGTCCAGAGCAGTGGAGGCCTCAAGTTTTCTGTCTACTACAAGTCCAAGTAAACCTGCGAGGTCTCTGTGTCACTGGTCACCTCCTTGGGCCCTGGCTGTACTGCATAGACTGTAATTACTGTCTACCCTCAGTAGAGCTACTGTTGTCTGTAACATGGCGTCTGTGTTGTCATTGACCCCGTGCCTAGCCCAGGATCCAGCGGTATACCTTCGGGTGTTTAAGGCTAAACCATGCCCTGGTATAACGAACGCATGGGGTTAATGCCATCTACCCCTAGGGTAACAACATCTGCACTGCACCATATATATATATATATATATATATATATATATATATATATATATATATACACATACACTATACACACACACACACACACACACACACTTCTTTTTCTACCACTTTTTTCCCCCTAAATGTACTAACCCATTATTTTATTTTTTTCTTATTATTTCAGATCCGTGTATCTTGGGGCTTCTTCAGATTCGGTGGACTACGACGACCCACATTTTTTGGGTTTAATATTAATAAAATGTTTAACAAGGGCTTGGAGGGGAGTGTTTTTTTGGAATAAAATTTTTTAAAACGTGTTTTTTTTTTTTACTTTACAGGCTTATTAGTGGAATCTGTCTAATAGATAGAGTCCATTACTAAGCTGGGGTTTAGCGTTAGCCCGAAAAACAGCTAGCGCTGACCCCCAATTATTACCCCGGTAGCCATTGCTACAGGGGTGCTGTGAAGAGCCTGTACCAACAGGCCTGGAGCGTCAAAACTGGTGCTCCTAGGCGGTAACAGGCTGGCGTTATTGATGCTGGAGAGGACCAGTAGCAATGGTTCTCGCCCACCCTGGTAACGTCATGCTGTTTCTGCTTTGTTGGTATCTGGCTGATACTGAAAATACAGGGAACCCTATGCGTTTTTTAAATTTTATTTTTTGAAAAAAAAAAAAAAAAAAAAACATAGGGTTCCCTGTATGTTCAGTATCAGCCAGATACCAACCAAGCAGCAACAGCCTGATTTTACCAGGGTTGGTGAGGACCATTGTTGCTGGCCCTCCCCAGCCTAAATAACGCCAGCCTGTTACTGCCTAGGCCCAGGAGCGCCATTTTTGACGCTGCGGGCCTGTTGGTACCGGCTCTTCCTGACACCCCTGTGGTGGTGGGTACCAGGGTAATAATTGGGGGTTAGCGCTAGCCATTTTTGGGGCCAATGCTAAGCCCTGGCTTAGTAATGGGTTCAGTCTATAAGACGACTTCCACTACTAAGCCTATAAAGGAAAAAAAAAAAACACTTTAAAAAAAAACTTTTTTATTCCAAAAAACACTCCTCCACAAGTTTTCGTTAGCCATTTTATTAATATTAAACAAAAAAAAACACTGTTCATCGATGTAGTCCACCTAATTCGAAGAAGTCCTCTGCTTACATGGATCTGAAATCATAAGAAAAAAACACGGAAATTGGTTCGTACATTTATTGCTCCCTCGCCTCTAGCTCTTGCTAAACTACAACCCCCCTCATTTGTAATTTAGCAACAGTGAGCCTCCAGTTTAGAAACAGCTGGAATCTCGCTGTTTCTAAACTACAACTCCCGTGATGGGAGTTGTAATTTAGCAACAGCTGGAGGCACCCTGTAGCTAAACTACAACTCCCATCACGGGAGTTGTAATTTAGAAACAGCAAGACTCACCACCCCCCAAGCACATCTCCCCCTGCTGCAGAGGCAGGGGAGCTATGATCAGGGGGAGATGAGCTGGGGGGTCGAGAGATGAGCTTGAGTCGGCAAGAGATGACCATGGGGGCTGGTCTGAGGACGTGAGCGGTAGTGGGGTTGGGGGATTAAACACAATGTAGGTCGTGTAGCGGGGATGGAATAAGACGGAGCCCGGGCGGCTGCACAGTGATGCCAGCCCGGGCTCCTTTGTACAGCTGTGATTTCATATTTCCCACTGGAGCTGTGGTCTCTGCTCCCAGCGGAAAATATGAAATATCACTCTCCAAAGCAAGTTTTGTAAGCCAGGTCTGGGCTGGCATACAATTACGCTGCTTTGGAGACGGTTGCGACTTTTTATGCGACTTTCACACTTGATAAATCCCTGACCACTGCAAAGTGAAAACTGAAATTTACTTTCGTAGGCTCTTTTGTAGCTTTTTACTTACAGCCAAAAGTCACACAAAATAATGCTTAGCCCCATGTGCGACTTTTGGTGTGATTTTTGTAAGCAAAAAAACTGCTCTAAATCCCTTGATAAATCTTCCCCCCCCCCTGTTTTTTTTTAATGTTTCCTGCTGCACCCCAGCACAACATTAATGGGGAAGATGTGGGGTGGGGTGTGTGTGCATGAAATGGGCGAGGTGTGACATTGGAGATGTGACATGGGGGATGGGAAAAAGGGATGTGGACATGAAATGTGGAATAGACGTAATATCGGAGGAGAATGTAAAATGGGAGATGGATGTGAAATGGGGGAAATGTGAAATTGAGGGATAGACGTGAAATTGGGGAGATTGGACATGAAATTGGGGATTTCCCCATATTTTTTTCTATTATATCGCAGATTGCAATATTTACCTCCTATAATCGCAATCGCACATTTCCCCCAAAGTGTATAGCCTTAGTGGCTCTCAACCATTCTTCCATAGAGATCTGTGATGACTAAGGCAGATCTTGACAAAGGCTTTCTTTGTGCTGCACCACTGCGGCTGCTCGTGAAATCTCCCCTTAGGTCAACTAATCGGCTTAAAGCATAATCAATGTTACTAATAGACATCATTGGTTCTATTGTAGCGTACCAGCCAGGCTCTGAGTTTAATGCAAGTCTTTCTTCTCCTCAGCGCCATACAGAATAGAAGAGACTTTACCAGACACTAGACTGTGATTTGCTGCTGTAAGCCTTAAACATTTATCCTTATCTATCTTTATAGGATTATGCTGCTTAAATAAAACATTGCAACATATTAATGCAATAATCTGCCATGTCCCCTGTTGCTGACACAAATTGGCATATTTCTCTGTGGAATTTCCAATGTAATGTGATATATGATCAAGAAGCGCATTTCAGTGTGTGTTTTCTCATGCTTTGTTGCCTGAAACAAAAAAGACTTTTCCAAGTATCGTTTAATGCAAGATGAACATGCGATTGTTGCTGGCGTCATACAAATAAAAATATATCCATCAGCCTGCAGCAATTTTTACTTTATGTTCATTTGCATTAGGTATGTTTGTACTTTTTCTTTTATTTGAGGGCCAAAGACAGGCATCCTGAGGCTATTATGTGAGAGTGAACTCTGTGTTCTGGATGGCATTTTTACTTCTCTTTTAAGAAGTGATCCTGCAAGTTCTTGAAATAGTGGTAGTATGTGTTGTAGAGAGAGAAACTTTCCAGAAGTTTGGAAGCCAATGGAAAAAGGAAATTTGTGGAAAAAAAGGCAGAGTTAAGTAGCTTTATAAATGTAAAATCATTTCAATGCTGGATGTTGATCTCACCATTTTACAGAGAGGAGAAAAATAAAAACAATTTGCTAGTCCTCCAGGCTCTATCTCAGAAAATAGGCAAACATTATCTGTGATGGGGGAGAACATTAACCGCTTATGGACACAGCCCATTTTGACCTTAAGGACGCAACTAGAGATGAGTGAACTTCCAGTAATTCGATTTGCCACAAACTTCTCGGCTCGGCAGTTGATTACTTTTTTTTATTTTTAATTTATTTTACACTTTTTTTTTTTTGTCCCCACAGGGGGGGACTACTTATAGCAATCATTAGATTGCTAATACTATTCAGTGCTATGCATAGGGAATAGCACTGATCTGTATTATTGGCGATCTTCTACTCTGTTCTGCTGAAAGGCGCCATCTTGGCTGATCTTATCCCCTCGGCAGTGCCACAGGCTATCAGATCAGCCATTATAAATGACGCACTGCCGGAGATGCCGTGATTTGTATTGATCACGGCATCTGAGGGGTTAATGGCAGACATCAGTACGATCTGGAATGAAGCGAGCGCATCTCCTGCGCTCTCATCACAGCCGCGCCGTAAATGTACGGCACTGTGCGCTAAGTGACACTATGCAGCGCTAAGAATTTACGGTGCATGTTTTTAAGGGGTTAATAGGAATCGGATAGATAAATGTCCATTAAGGCTGATCTGAGAGGACAGAAACATCAACTACTATAATACCAACAATGTAGAGCCCAGCAACAACCCAACGAAACAGAAACCTTTTCCCTGCAGCGCCCCTAGAGACAGAAATGTAAATTGCTCTTCTTTAAAAATTGCATTCTCAGTATTTAAATTGTATTCCGGGATTTGCTCATCTACAGGTGAGACTGGAGAACTTACAAAGATTCTCAGATGTCTTTCATGAAGGTCTAAATTTATAGTTTGAATACTATGTTATAAACATATTTGATCATTATAAAAGAAAATTTTTCCTACTGATTTTTGCTTTTTTCTATTTTTTTCGGAAAGCAAAAACCGGCTTTGGAAAAAAAAACTGAAATGTGATGTGACCAAGACATAAATGTAGAAAAATAGACAGGCCACACATCCACATCTTGTACAAAGATCCTTTTCTTCTTCTTAGCGTGTTTTGATGAATGACTTTAGGTCACCTGGGTAAGGCTGCATTCACACTGCTGTTGGAGCGCATGGCTGGGGGAGGGGAAAACCACGCGCTCCCGTACCCCAGCCGGACCGGCGCCAAACTCCATTGACTTTAATGAGCCGACTGGAGTCAAGCAGTGACACCGGTCAGTTCATATTTGCCCTGTATCTGGTTTTGTGACCGGACCTAAAACCGTAGTTTACTGCGGTTTTAGGTCCCGTCACAAAACCGGATACGGGCCAGAAATGAGCCAACCGGAGTCACTGTTTGACTCCGGTCGGCTCATTAAAATCAATGGAGTTTGGTGTCGGTCCAGCTGGGGTACGGGAGCGCAAGGTTTTCCCCTCCCCCAGCCGAATCCCGCTGCCGTACGCACCAACCGCAGTGTGAATGCAGCCTAAAGCAGGTTTTTAACGTTCCTAACTTAAAATGGTGTAGTGATGGGTGGCGACCACCCCCTCTGCAACACCAGTGCCCAAAGAAAGAATGGCTCAGTGGCCGAGCAGCCCCAATACTGCTTGACCTAGCAGAATACTGCACAAGTTCCCATGGTGCTGTGTCTGTCAGGGGTGGCGTAGCCAAGAGATGGGGGCTTGGATGAGCAGTGTTGGGGCTGCTTGGCCGCTGGGTAATTTTCTCGATCAGCAATGGTTTCACGCCAGTGCTAATTACTGCCCAGCGCTATGCCATTTTAAATTGCAAAGAATCTCTGTATAAGATGTGGATGTGCTGCTTTTACTGTTTGTCAACATTCATGTCATGTGATGTAAATATGGCTTTATATTGTCTATAGGACCGGGGGTTTTTCCGTTTTTGCATTTCGTTTTTTTGCTCCTTGCCTTTAAAAAATCATACCTCTTTCAATTTTGCACCTAAAAATCCATATGATTGCTTATTTTTTGCGCCACCAATTCTATTTTGTAATGACGTCAGTCATTTTGCCCAAAAATCTACAGCGAAACGGAAAAAAAAATCATTGTGAGACAAAATTGAAAAAAAAAAAAACGCTGTTTTGTAAATTTTGGGGGCTTCCGTTTCTACATAGTACATTTTTTGGTAAAAATGACCCCTTCTCTTCTGTAGGTCCATACGATTAAAATGATCCCCTACTTATATAGGTTTGATTTTGTCGTACTTCTGGAAAAAATCATAACTTCATGCAGGAAAATTAATACGTTTAAAATTGTCATCTTCTGACCCCTATAACTTTTTTATTTTTCCGTGTATGGGTCGGTATGAGGGCTCACTTTTTGCGCCGTGATCTGAAGTTATTAACAGTACTATTTTTGCATTTATAGGACTTATTGATCGCTTTTTATTCATTTTTTCATGATATAAAAAGTGACCAAAAATGCACTATTTTGGACTTCGGAATTTTTTTGCGCGTACACCATTGACCGTGTAGGTTAATTAACTATATATTTTTATAATTCGGACATTTCCGCACGCAGCGATACCATATATGTTTATTTTTATTTACACTGGGTTTTATTTATGGGAAAAGGAGGGTGATTCAAACTTTTAATAGGGGAGGGGTTAAATGATCTTTATTCACTTTTTTTTCACTTTTGTTTTTGCAGTGTTATAGTTCCCATAGGGGCCTATAACACTGCACACACTGATCTTTTACATTGATCACTGGTTTCTCATAAGAAACCAGTGATCGATGATTCTGCCGCTTGACTGCTCATGTCTGGATCTCAGGCACTGAGCAGTCATTCGGCGATCGGACAGCGAGGAGGCAGGTAGGGACCCTCCCGCTGTCCTGTAAGCTGTTCGGGATAGCCGCGGCGAACAGCCCACTGAGCTAACCGGCATACTTTCACTTTAGACGCGGCGTTCAACTTTGAACGCCGCGTCTAAAGGGTTAATAGCGCGCGGCACCGCCATCAATGCTGCGCGCTATTAGCCACGGGTCCCGGCCGGGAACGACCCGACGGAGATCGTGTGCGGACACATGACGTTCCAGTAAGTCATGTGTCCTTAAGGGGTTAAGATACCTGCAGCAAGATATTCTGCCACATGCTCCAGTGTACCCATAGCATAGCCGCTGACTTTTATAGACCACAGTATGCTGTGTGATGTCACGCTACGCCCCCTCAATGCAAGCCTATGGGAGGGGGCGTGACAGCTCCAGGGACTGATCTTAGACTGGGTGCAGTGTGCAAGATCACGGGGGTCCCCAGTGGCGGGACCCCCGCGATCAGGCATCTTATCCCCTATCCTTTGGATAGGGGATAAGATGTCTAAGTGCCTGAGTACCCCTTTAAGTGTAACTTCTTCTACCCTTGCTTCTCCTATGCACATGAGGTTTAATATATTTAGGGGAGATGATTTTCATCTTTAACACAATTTGTGTTTCAGGGCTGAAATAGAAAAGTGACCTACTGTCCTGGCCAAAGATTAATCCCTTATCACCTCCAAAACACATCCATCCCATGTGGAGGGCATAGTCTTAAATCACTTAGTCTTCTGTAATATAATTGGATATTGCATTTGTTAGATGATGGATGATAATGATTAGAAAAGGACAGGTAGAATGAGCAACTCTAAACCAAGTATTTATTTTGCAAGGGACTACACTCGAAGGGGATCAGCTAGGGATGAAAGTTTCTTGGTGCTTTACCAAGTCTTGGCTTTTTTCTATAAAGAGTTGTATTATTTGATACATTTTTTGTAACTGCTCTCTTTCACCTTTCAACAAATATAGTCTTAAAAATATACTGTTGTAATTCAATCCATCCTTGTAAAAGCCACGGTGTGAAATTGTTTTATTGTCAGCGATTACAATTACAGTCATGATTTCCTCCATATATATTACTCACTGCTGCAAGTTCACTCTGGTTCCCAAGTGAAGTAACTGGTGGTGTTTACCTTTACTAATAACCATTTGTCTCTCATGTACTTCGTAAAAGCATCTTTTCTTTTCCATTTTCTGGCATGCACAATAAAATGTATGTTTACAAAGCATCATTGTAAAAGAAGGTTTAAAACTTAGATTTATTGCAGATCTAAATCAGTCTATGCAGGCAGGAAAAAAAATAGAGGGAGCACTCACTGCGTTGGGATAATATCAAGTGGTTTCTTTATTCTTTGACATCGGTGCGGTGCATGTGCATCATGGAGCGGGACACCAGGAGCCCACGAGTGGGCTCCTGGCGTCCCGCTCCATGATGCACATGCACCGCACCGATGTCAAAGAATAAAGAAACCACTTGATATAATCCCAACGCAGTGAGTGCTCCCTCTATTTCTTTCTTGCCTGCATTGCATGAACTGCTTTTTCAGTAGGGGTTGAGCACGGGAAGATTCTATCAGAGTGGGCCCGTTTTTGTGTCCTGCTACTGTTTACAAAAGTGAAGTAAAAGCACTCGTGTCCATAGCGGCAGTAGCCGATCTCTGTGTCTCCAAGTCTTGCCTAAATCAGTCTGTTCCTGCAACATGAATACATGGATGCAGGTCAACTGACTACTAGTCTGAACAAACCTCCACGAACGCCTTCTGTCCATCTGAAGCACAGATGATGAACAGCGGGCCAGTACTTGTAAAAGGCAGTGTAGATGAGGAAAAGTTTCACCAGATTCCATTAAATGTTTTAAAGCTCCAAAAAGGTATTAGGTCATATTAAGATGGGACAAATAAGCGTGAAATATAAAATATTGATGCCGTGTAGCATACAGGAGAGGAAAACTTAAAGCTCTGATACTGCTGAGGACCACACAGTGGACTATGCGGAGGCAGCAAGTGGGGGGACAACAGCATCCAGCATTGCTATCACCATGATAATGTTGCAGGCTAACAGCTGTTAGAAGGGGTTAATGAAGGAAGTGGAGTAGGTCAGCGCGGACCTGGCAGCAGCCTTTATGTATATACAGTATCTGGCTCTATAAACGGCAGCGCTGAACACTCCCCCAGCAATAACATATTCACTCCCCTACCCCCATAGTCCACACTTTGACCACAGACCCCATTGTCATAAACTACTCATTTAACAGATTCACAGACCATCAGGTGGGAATTAAAAAGCAACATACCGTAAAAAGGTATTTGATCAGGCCCCTTTTACCTATCTCTACATACTAAAAAAATCAATATTTTGGATTTGACCACAGGTCCTCTTTAAGAATCAGTAGCTTCCTGTTATAAAAGGGCTGTATCAGTTTATCAATTTCCGGCATGGATTGTTTTAGAAGGTTGTTTATGATTCTGTTCTCATTATGATAAGATCGTGGATGGCACCAGCTATAGTGTTGTCTTCCTGCTAAGAGTGCCCTCGGGTAAAATTCCACACCTTATGAATCAAACCTCTTATGTACACTAGAAGACACTAGTTATTGTCACAAAGTAATTGTTTTCTTTATGACACCCTAATGCAGCTGGTAAGGCTTATATTTCAAGAGTTATATGAACTTCTGGATAGTGTGCTAAAATTTGGCTTCAATTGCTCACCCAAAAAAAAAAAAAAAACACAGAATACATGTCATATGCTATAGACCCTGTCTAAAAAAGTAAGAAGGAGCGGCTATTTGGGAATGACAAGTGCACCAAATGTATAAGTGCCTTGCATTGTTTGTTCAGCACAAAGTATTATAAGAAAGAGAAAAGCGTCTAAAGGACCTGGTGAATTTTTGTTTTCGCACTTTCATTTTTTTTTCTCCTTTACATTTTCATAGTCATAACGCTTTTAATTTTTTCATTTACACGCCCATATGAAGGCTTATTTTTGCGGGACCATTTGTACTTTTGAAATGACTCTCCTCATTTTTCCATAACCTACTCCAAATCCGTAAAGGTGAGGTGAAATATGATGCAAAGTGGACAGAGGATGGCAGATTTTTCTTTGTCACCTTTTGTCTTTGTTACAGCATACATATACTCTAATTTTTCAATAATATAAGGAGTAAGAAATTAGAAATAAAAATTGTAACATTTAAAACTACAAATGAAAGCATTAGATTCAGATTAAATTCGTCATCCATAATGTAATAGATATAAAGTGGGGGAGATTTATCATTAGGTGTCTACTGTAGACCCAAATCTACCCATTTACACTGCTTGTCTAATTTATACCCTTCCGCAAGATTTACTAAAGTTGTGCACGTCCTTTGATAAATTTTGTGCAAATATACAACCCTTCCTCGCTCTACCATTCACTCGTTCTCTACCTCACATGGTACACTGCTCCCATAGCTAGAAGTGCTAGAGCAGCAGTGTGTGCCGAACAAAACTCTGCATAATAATAAAATCATAAAACTTTATAAAGTACACAGAGGGGGAGATTCTCAAAGAATTTTGCGCCAAAAAGAAAAAATCAGTTTTGACGAGAAAAGTATCGACCACATTTTTAAAGAGATTTGTGCCGCGGTTTACACTGTTCACGGCAGTTTTGTAAAAGTGGGCGTGTCTATTGTCTGCTTTACATGATAATTTCAAAGGGGTGAGAGTCCAGTTTACATCAAAAATTTCACACCAGCTTTTTAAAAGTGTAGAAATCACAGAAATGGTTGTAGTTTTATTGTTTTTGTTTTCTTCTCATTTAAGATACGTGAATGCGGAGGACTTAGTCAGATTCGAGCGCACATGATGCAGCGTGTTCATAAACAGGGAGCCTCCAGTTGTTGCTAAACTACAACTCCAATCCTGGGGGCTGTAGTTAAGCAACAGCTAGAGTCTCCCTGTTTGGGAACACACTGCCAGAAAGGCTCTGTTCCCATTATGCAAAACACATAATGAGAACAGAGTCAGGCCTGGACTGTGTAGCTCGTCCTGTCCCTCTGCCCTTGAACTACTACTCCCATCAAGAGACAAGTTTTAGTACCGCAGAGCTGAGGGATGGCACTTGCACATCACCCGGCTGGGGGACTTTTAGGACTACTACTCCCATCATAAACAGACTCCGTCATTGATGGGAGTTATAGTCCAGGGGCTGAGGTGCAAATCGCAGCAGGTCATTCTGATGAGAAATAAGTCACTGCGCCAATTTTTGGGCAAAAAACGGGGTAAACTCAATGATAAATCTCCCCCAAAGTTCTTATCAATAGATATATGAATTTATATATCACTTGTGTACTAATGTAGCAAAAAAAAAAAAAAAAAACAGGAAACATATGGCTGTGTTTGTATGGTGTCAGTCAACATCTGAAGGCAAGATTCAGATTGGTGAATTGAATACAGTCTATGATAATTTATGTATCACTGTAAGTGGTTAAAAAAATGAAGTTACAGCATATTGCAAGAGGAAGAATAACACAGTACAGGTACAATAAAGTTCGTCTGGTCATGAGGAGAAAAAAATCTGAAAAAATTTTGGAGAAAAAAAATCTGAGAACACCATTGTGGGTTTTTTGTGTGTTTTTGTTAAATACTTTTTGTAGTCTCTAAAGGGGGCTTGTATGAGCAAACATTAGATTATACAGATCAATGCAGTACCTATGCACTGCATTGCTCTATTAAATCTGTACTCTGTTGGTAGAGCCTTCCCCAGACAGGCTCTATAAATAGGAGCAGTTTGGCAGACATGGAGATTTAGGTAAGCTCTCTGGCTGCCGGGACAATGGATTTCCTGACTGCAATAGGACCATGGCCTGGGGAACCAACCCTCTGCACCACCAACAATACCTCTAAAATGCATTTAAATGCCACTGTATACTTTAATAGCTGGCTGCGGTGATCGCCGCATGTCTGCTTTTAGTGCCTCCCCCCACTGAGATCAGTTTGGGGGTTGCCAGGTATGGAGCGGGCTGAAGTCTGGAGCCCTCTTTATACACCCATGACATATATAACTTTGCTAAGGAGTGATCACTAAGAAGATTAAGTTAATTTAAATGTATGCATAAAAGGGACTAGGAATGCTTTGCATATGGGGGATTACTAATTTTAATTTAGTTGGAATTGCTTCTCAAGAAGTCTTACGGTCAGTAGTAGATGAGCAGAAGATCTATTTGTTACTGGCGGATGACAGGGTGAAGTATTCAGTAGATGATTTATCTTCAGGAAAGCCTGTGAGGCACCTAAATGGTTTGCGTTCTTTTATCTGATCTTAAATCAACACAAATAGAAAAAAGTTTCATTCGATATCCGCCTGTCATATTTCCTCTGATATATTGAGAAGTTATCCTGCCCGCTGATTTTGTGGTATAGTTTTGTAATGGCGCTTGTTGTATGATGCTCTTCTTTCATTTATTGCTGCATGAGTATGTGATAGTGTTGTAAGCTTGAAATGGACAGCTTGTACAATAACCATTGACAGATTTCCTTTTTCTGTGTAACTATGGGGGAAGGGGGTTGACTTGTTTTGTTTGGGTTACGTGTCTAGAAGGGAAAGTGTCTGTTTTCCTGCCGTTACTGTTGTTTTTGCTCTTTACCTTCCAGGTTATAACTAATGTTACCTCACTTTGACTTATTTATGAAGCTGCTTCCTCACTGCTTCCTGGCAGTTGGTTCTCTTTTATCTGTATTATGTTGGCAGTTAGTTTGGTTTTAGTGATCAAATACGACTTATGACTCGCGACTGATTAACTTATTTAATATTGATTTTTTTTTACATGTTTATTCTTCAGCTATGTTCTATTAAACATCTTATATTTAAAACATACACAAAGCAAATTATTTCTGTGCATTGCAAGAAATCGGCTTATCAATGTATCTAGACAGTATTGAGAAGCTCACTTTTAAAGTATAGTCTAGTTGTATGTAAAAGAAGCAATACAAAATGAGCTTAACCCCTTAAGGACGCAGGACGTAAATGTACGTCCTGGTGAGGTGGTACTTAACGCACCAGGACGTACATTTACGTCCTAAGCATAACCGCGGGCATCGGAGCGATGCCCGTGTCATGCGCGGCTGATCCCGGCTGCTAATCGAAGCCAGGGACCCGCCGGCAATGGCCGACGCCCGCGATCTCGCGGGCGTCCGCCATTAACCCCTCAGGTGCCGGGATCAATACAGATCCCGGCATCTGCGGCGGTTCGCGATTTAAATGAACGATCGGATCGCCCGCAGCGCTGCTGCGGGGATCCGATCATTCATAACGCCGCACGGAGGTCCCCTCACCTTCCTCCATGCGGCTCCCGGCGTCTCCTGCTCTGGTCTGTGATCGAGCAGACCAGAGCAGGAGATGACCGATAATACTGATCTGTTCTATGTCCTATACATAGAACAGATCAGTATTAGCAATCATGGTATTGCTATGAATAGTCCCCTATGGGGACTATTCAAGTGTAAAAAAAAATGTAAAAAAATGTAAAAGTAAAAGTAAAAAAAAAGTGAAAAATCCCCTCCCCCAATAAAAAAGTAAAACGTCCGTTTTTTCCTATTTTACCCCCAAAAAGCGTAAAAAACATTTTTTATAGACATATTTGGTATCGCCGCGTGCGTAAATGTCCGATCTATTAAAATAAAATGTTAATGATCCCGTACGGTGAACGGCGTGAACGAAAAAAAAATAAAAAAAAGTCCAAAATTCCTACTTTTTTAATACATTTTATTAAAAAAAAATTATAAAAAATGTATTAAAAGTTTTTTATATGCAAATGTGGTATCAAAAAAAAGTACAGATCATGGCGCAAAAAATTAGCCCCCATACCGCCGCTTATACAAAAAAATAAAAAAGTTAGAGGTCATCAAAATAAAGGGATTATAAACGTACTAATTTGGTTAAAAAGTTTGTGATTTTTTTTAAGCGCAACAATAATATAAAAGTATATAATAATGGGTATCATTTTAATCGTATTGACCCTCAGAATAAAGAACACATGTCACTTTTACCATAAATTGTACGGCGTGAAAACAAAACCTTCCAAAATTAGCAAAATTGCGTTTTTCGTTTTAATTTCCCCACAAAAATAGTGTTTTTTGGTTGCGCCATACATTTTATGATATAATGAGTGATGTCATTACAAAGGAAAACTGGTCGCGCAAAAAAACAAGCCCTCATACTAGTCTGTGGATGAAAATATAAAAGAGTTATGATTTTTAGAAGGCGAGGAGGAAAAAATGAAAACGTAAAAATTAAATTGTCTGAGTCCTTAAGGCCAAAATGGGCTGAGTCCTTAAGGGGTTAAAGGGGTATACCAGGAAAAAAACTTTTTTTTATATATCAACTGGCTCCAGAAAGTTAAACAGATTTGTAAATTACTTCTATGAAAAAATCTTATTCCTTCCAATAATTATCAGCTGCTATAGTTGAGTTGTTCTTTTCTGTCTGGCAACAGGGCTCTCTGCTGACATCTCTGCTATTCTCGGGAACTGCACAGAGTAGAAGAGGTTTGCTATGGGGATTTGCTTCTACTCTGGACAGTTCCCGAGACACATGTCATCAGAGAGCACTTGGACAGAAAAGAATAACTCAACTTCAGCAGATCATAAGTACTGAAAGGATTAAGATTTTTTAATAGAAGTAATTTACAAATCTGTTTAACTCTCTAGAGCCAGTTGATATATAAAATAAAGTTTTTTCCTGGATAACCCCTTTAAGAACAGACCTCCATAATGAATCAAGACTCTCCTGATAGAATAGATCACATCCAAAACGCAGAGTTAACACTGACATAGATTTACAATATGTGTGTGCTAGAGAGGAGTGAGCCGAATCCAGCCAACCTGGATTCCACCCAAACTTTAGGATTTTTCCGGCTCAGCGAACATTCAAGCTTTTACCCGTTCGGCTTGCACGAACTGGTAAATAGTGCGAAAAACCAGAAAGCATGGTTTTTTGGCAGATAGAAGAAGTAGGGGGCAGTAAGTTGACGTAGGGAAAGCAGCAGATCACATAACAGCCAGGGACACAGATTAAAGGGCACTGACGTCCCCCACAGCGTTCAGAGCGCTAGGAACATGTGCAGAGAGCTGACAGAAAGGAGAGAGCCATACATAGGGACAGTTCGTGGTTAGAAAGAGAGACCTTGTGTCTTTGAACAGGATTTAATCCCCATACAAGAAGAATCCTATAGAGGCTTCTATACACCAAAACAGCATATACAGTAAGGAGGGGATATCTTAATCACAGCTTCTGAAGGAAGCGCTCATCTTTTGCTACCACAACTTATCAGCCTTCTTCAAGGCTCATACCTGCAAATACCTGAATTGTATAGTGTTCCTGAACCAGCTCCAGTAAGGTGCATTGATCTGTGCCACCCACCCACAAATCATATTCAAATGGCACCTATATACCTATATGGCCTGTCAATAAAGTAGTGAATATAATTGATTTCCACAAACACCTTTCAGTATGCATTGTGCTTTCATCCCTGCCACCTAAAAAGCGTGTTGAAGTTACACGTATCTAGCCTGTAGTGTTATACAGTTCTGGTGCATTTAATATTGTTCCGCAAACACCTTCAGTAATCATTGTGCTGTCTCCTCTGCCACCCAAAAAGCGTGTTGAAGTTACACATATGTAACATGTAGTGTTAATACAGGACTGTTGCATTTCATATTGTTCCGCAAATACCTTCAGTGCTCATTGTGCCGTCAGCTCTGGCATGCAAAAGCGTGTTCTTCTGACACATATCTGTCCTGTTAAAGGGGTACTTTACTGGAAAACATTTTTTTTAATCAACTGGTGCCAGAAAGTTCAAAAGATTTGTAAATTACTTCTAATAAAAAATCTTAATCCTTCCAGTACTTATCAGCTGCTGTTATGATCCACAGCAAGTTTGTTTATTTTTTAATTTCTTTTCTGCCTGTCAACAGTGCTCTCTGCTGACACCTCTGTCCATTTTAGGAACTGTCCAGAGTAGGATAGGTTTTCTATGGTGATTTGTTCCTACTCTAAAATGGACAGAGGTATCAGCAGAGAGCACTGTGGTGGCTACAATCACACATCAGAAATTCTAACTGAGAGGAGTGGTGTGGATAATAAAGAGGAGGATGTCAGCAGGGCTGGTGCAAGGATTTTTGCCACCCTAGGCAAAAGCAAATTTTGCCGACCTCTCTACTACGCCCATTGGCCCGGCCTTTGACACGCCCCATTCTGGCTGAGCGAGTGGTTCGGATGCTGGTTGTAAGTTTCTTGTGGCAGGCAGAGCGCCCCTCCCCCTCATCAAGAGGGCACTCTAGGCGGCCGCCTATTTTGCCTGTAGGCAGAGCTGGCCCAGGATGTCAGCCGGCCTTCTGGTCTGAGCAGTTCGGGAGCAAGTGACTGTGACACTGTGATGGATCTGAAGGCTTGAAAAAAAAAAGTTCTAGGCAAGGGGAACAGTCTGGTGTTTATGTACCTAGGTGTTTATGGTATCCTGCTGTGTCAAGTTCTTTACTATTTTACCAGATACAGGAAAACTGGCACAGTGCCGTATCTGCGGAGAGACAGTGAGGCACAGGCAGGGTCCAAATTTAGGAATTAGGCCTCTATGTCAGCACCTCATGTATCACAAAGCCTGAGTAGAAGTATACCTAGTCCACCAATGCTTACTCTGCTGGCTACAGATAACTTCACCTCACCACCATCTGCTGTACACTGGCAACACCAATCCACCATCACTCTACTTCTATCCAGGCACAACCCATCATACACATCATTTTTGGCACTCTGGGCTAAACCCACCGCGTCTTCCCATGCCTCTTTATGTATATTAACACTTGCAGGCATCTGCCAACAACGGATGCTTTCTGCCATTTTATTTTGGTGTGAATAAGCTTAAAAAAAAGGGACAAGCTTGAATAATTAACGCATTTTTCCATAACTGAACCTTAAAAATACTTTAAAACTGCTTGAATATATTCCTAACAGTGTTAGACAGGAGTTTAGAGGTGTTAAGCAGTGTTCTAAACGTGTTTGGGGGCTTATTTTATTGCCGGTTTGAGTTGAACCGAGCCGAACCAAACTTTTGATTTCCAAAAGTTTGCTCAACTCTAGTGTGTGCTAAATAACTACTCCTGATTGCTTTAATCTTTACAAAGCATGCTGCATACCTCTCTCAAAACCCATGTGGTTGATGCTCTTAAAGGGGTTCTCCGGTGCTTAGACATCTTATCCCCTATCACGCCCCCTCCCGTAGGCTTGCATTGAGGGGCGGAGCGTGACGTCACATGGGGGCGGAAGCGTGACGTCACACGCTGCCGGCCTTGTGGTCGTCGGTAATCAGACCCGGAGCGAACATGCTTCGGGGACTGATTACAAACGGGGTGCCACGTGCAAGATCACGAGGGTCCCCAGCGGCGGGACTCCCGCGATCAGGCATCTTATCCCCTATCCTTTGGATAGGGGATAAGATGTCTAAGCACCGGAGAACCCCTTTAAGTTCTTAATGAGAATGGTGGAAAGTAGGGTAGAGGAGCATAGTTTGCATGATAAATCTAGAGACTGTAAATGGAAATATATGTACCTGGCTGGCAGATGTAAAAGGATAATTGCTCTCTCCTGACTGTGAGAAAATGGATACTCCTATTTCCCTCCCTTCTTAGCTCACACTGGTTATAGCTTTGTATGACCTTTTGTTGGTCACCCATTTTTACCGTATGTAAAGAAACAACACCAGTCATTGGTACAAACATGCAGAAATTTACTTAAAGTGTACCTGTCATGAAGAAAATTTTTGATTTGTCGTAGAGACATATCAAAAGTTTTGATCAGTCGGGGTCCGAGTGTTAAAATCCCACAAGATATGACCAGGACTCAAAATGGAAGTCTATATGGTCTACATTTCTGTCCTGGTCTCAGACACAGAGCATGCTTCTTTCTCTTCCTGCTCATTCTTGTGATTGGTCGGGGTCTGAACACTCGAAACTCTGACTGATAAAATGTTTTAGGGTATGCCTAGGACATGTGAATTTTTTTTTTTTTTTGTAATTGACATATACACTTTTCTACATAGAATATTCTACAAACCACAGTGCGAATCACATAAACAATACAGCTCAAATCAAATATTGTACAAATACACAAGATATAGATTTGATTATAGTTACTAATACTTGAAACCACATACGTACACTACTCAACACTGATGAATACGGTACACATAAACCCTTGCTACCCAGGATACATGCACGCGTGCAAATCTATCCCCACCGGGACTATCTCTCTTCCTAATAGGAATTTTCTATAGATTGAAAAAGGGAGTGGGCCTAGTCTTTGTGGTCTTTGTGTAGGACTGTTCTCCCTAAACGGCTCCTTTCTTGCCACAGATACTGCCCCTCACCCTTGATCAGTCTTTGATCAATCTGTACTATGCACAAAAGGAATCCTTAGGCCATATCATTCTCATTTACACATTGTATACGTTCACAGGGGTAATTGACGGCTGGCTGTTAACACCAGGTTTCCAACTGAGAATTCATATACGGTATTTATGCTATACATAAAGCTACTTAAAATACATATTTATAGAAGTCCTTTACAGAGACCACATGGTGTCCCTGAATCTAATTTAGGGATTCCCCGGCCATAGGAACCTGACTAGCATTGATACCCATTAACTATCACAGCTCTCTGTCCGAACTCTGCCCTAGATTGCAGGATTTACCCTTATTCTTGTCCCTTTTTCCTCCTAATAATTTACATTATCCCCTCACTCACACCTGTTCATCTTTCCCACTTATTTGGTGTATTGTGCTGCTAATACTCTAAAGATACAAATGTAGCAAATCACAATGTTATGGTTCTTATACGCAAGGTATGGTGTTCTGCACTAAAAACTAGATGTTGGGTACATGGAAAGAATAGCACTAGACCTGAGTATTCACTGGTATAGGTTTGTATAAATTTTTGCAGGTATTCTAATGTATTGGTGATAAATGCAAGGAAAGAAAAACTGGGGTCGGTCTTGAGCGCTGTTGTCGTCGTAGAGATATTTCACAATGCCATCTGGTACATAGCACTTTTTTTTATTGATAAAAGATGTATAAAATAGGACAATGCGTTTCGGCACGCTCTCGCGCCTTCCTCAGGTCCACAATAATTGCCTTATGGCGTCCTGGCAGGGATTCCTGTGTGGCGGGATCCCTAGTTGCCGCCACACAGGGACCTGAGGAAGGTGTGAGAGAAGGTGTGAGAGTGCACCGAAACGCATTGTCCTATTTTATACATCCTTTATCAATAGAAAAAAAAAAATCATGTGTACCAGATGGCATTATCAAATATCTCTACGACGACATCAGTATTCGAGACCGATCCCAGTTTCTTTGCTTACATTTATCTACGGTTGACTCTGTACCCTCCAGTGGGCCACGGATAAAGGAACCACGAGCAGCATACTGTACTCATTTACCTCATACCCATCATAAAGTTATGCCTATCCTACTGCACAACCCCAGAAGGTCAGTACGACACTATAGGTGTTAGGGCTGCATGATATATCAGAAAAGCAATCGAATCGATATAGCAATACGGGCCCCCAGGAAAACTTGTGATTATCGGCTCGGGCCGGCTCCCGTGTGCTGCTGCAGGAGGGGACCGGCCAGAGCAGGTAAAAACTAATTTTAATACTAAGTCAGTGTTTCCCAACCAGGGTGCCTCCAGTTGATGCAAAACTAAAACTCCCAGCATGCCCAGACAGCCAAAGGCTGTCCGGGCATGCTGGGAGTACTAGTTTCACAACAGCTGGAGGCACCCTGGTATAAAAACACTGAGCTAAGTAAAAGGGCACAGGGAGAAAAAAAAAAAACTTCTGCTCACCTACTTCAGGTCCCTGCAGCTGCCGTTCGTCTCCATGCGGTCCGATGTCTCCTCTCTTCTCTTTCCCTTTTCAGCCAATCACTGCGGTGTAATGTGTCAAGCCAGTGATTGGCTGATGGGGAAAGGTCTTTTTTGGCTGCAAACACACTAGGTTTGCCGGATCCCGCAGAAGATTTGAAAACCGTCTGCGAAACCCAGTGTATTTGCTGCAGTACAAAAACCTGCCTACAGGGGGGAGAATGTGACGGGGGGATATGTAACATAGGCAGATGTGTCAGGGGAGGTGATGTGACATGGAGGGAAGATTGTAAGATTGTGTGGGGAAGGGATGATTGTGATGGGGGTGATATGGGGGAGAATGTGACAAGGGGGGCATGTGATGTGGGGGAGAATGACAAGGAGGGGGGGGATGTGATATGGGGGAGAATGTGACAAGGGGGGGGATGTGATATGGGGAAGGGAATGTGACAAGGGGGGGATGTGACATGGGGGGAGAATGTGACGAGGGAGATGTGAAATGGGCGGTGGGCATAAAATAGGTGAATGGATGTGAAATGGGGGGATTTCACCATTTATTTATAATATCGCATGGCATATCGAAATCGCTAAATTTAGGCCCATATTCGCAATCGCACATTTTCTCCATATTGTGCAGCCCTAATAGGTGTGTTGGTGGGTACCCTTTCTACACCACTTCTAATATCTAATATACTACACCAGAGAGCGCCCCGCCTTTTTTCTTTCTCTCTCGCTGTCCAATTTATTGGTGAAAGATGGCAAAAAAACTAAATTTGAATGGGGCATTACATATCTGCAATAATGTATAAAGCGTCACCATGTCTGTGCCATGTGTACGAACAGTTGGAATACATGTGCATGACTGTAAAGCTAACAATAAATAATACCCTGAGATTTTACAATTTGTCATGTAGTACATGAAGTACTTCTGCAGAAGCTGCTGTAACCTACCTGCAAAAAATTGCAGTGAAATAAAAGGATGTACAATAAAAATATGTGATCTAAGCATTACATATGTAGAACCAACATAAAAAAATAATACTCCAGTGCTTAAAGGGGTACTCTGCTCTAAACATCTTATCCTTGATCCATAGGATAGGGGAGAAAATGTTAGATCGCCGGGGTCCCACCTCTTGGGACCCCCCCGATCTCCGGACCGGCAGCGGCGGCATCCGGAACACAGAAGCTTGCAGCGATGTATAGCTAGTACAGAACAGTCACGCCTCTTCCCATAGACATTAATTGAGGGGGCGTGGCAGCTGGCATCACCAGTCATCGGGCATGGAGCGGAGTTTGCTCTGTACACTGAAGGGTGCTGCAGCGTATAAGAGGTTTTCAGCGGAGTACCCCATTAAATAATTTTGCCATGTACAGCATTAGAAATTCCAATAATATATGCATTACTCAAATATTATTGTTTTGAATTAATATTTTAATTTTTTTTTGAAAAAATATGTAATAATGTGGAAGAATAATTTAAGAAATTGCACTCAATGCATATGAGATTCTAATGAAGAAGGTGCACAGTTCCCAAATAATGAGAGAAGGGGGACACCAAGGGAATGATCAAGTGAAAGAGAAAAAATACTATGCATTAACAGGTGTATTCTTATTTTCTGTTTATAGGCCGGTTATATGCTATGCAGACTGGGATGAAAATTGATAGCAAGAGTCCAGAATGTCGTAAATTTCTGTCAAAACTTATGGATCAATTAGAAACAGTAAGTAATATATTATTTTGTTACCTTAGGCAGTGCAATGGTCTACATTATTATATTACACTCTTGTGCTCTGTCTGATGTGAATGATGTTGGTGAGAAAATGATATAATTAAAACATAGAATATAAAAGCAAACATATTGGGGGAGATTTATCAAAACCTGTCCAGAGGAAAAGTTGCTGAGTTGCCCATAGTAACCAATCAGCTCACTTCTTTCATTTTTCATAGGCCTTTTCAGAAATGAAAGAAGCGACCTGATTGGTTGCTATGGGCAACTCAGCAACTTTTTCTCTGAACAGGTTTTGATAAATCTTTTCCATAACGTTTACATAAAAAAAAAAAAAAGTGAAGTATCAATGCAGCTGTGCCAGGTTTACAGTATAATAAAAACTGCATCTTTTGGTCCCAAAATGTGGTTGGTAGCCTCCAAATAACCAACGAGAAAAGATCCACAGGCTTTACCTACTATAACCCTTTTTTCTGCCTTCCTTACTATATGGTGCTATCTTTTCACCTGGTGAAACCTTGTATTCAGGCCAAGTGATACATGTATCAGTTACAATTCCTTTTTGCTCCATTATTTATGAGTTACCCCCCTCTGCTTGTTTTATTTTAGTTTGTCCATTGTTGAAAGGTTTTGTATAGTGAAACGTGTTGAAATAAGCTCCTCTCCGCAGAACATCAAAAGCATAAAAGTGCTTGTTTTGTCCTGTACTGACAAGTCATTTTAGCAGTGTCCATCTGTACACATATCACACTGCTATTAGCTCTATTTTAAGATACAGAATGATTTTCGTAAAGGTTATTGTTCCAGGCAACAAAGTGAAATATCTTTATAGATTATTCGATTTATTTGTTTTGCTATTTACTAAACAGATTTATAAAATTGCTTTTGACCGCACCAGAGGGAAAAACTTAAGAAGTGATTTTTAAAAGGCTGTGTGCATGTTATTGCACCAAGATTTCATGACAGTTGCGCTTTATGAATCTAGGAGCCAGCAAAAAATGTTGGAAGTCAGAATGCCACACATTACATAACACGAGGTTACTACGCAAAGGGACGTGATTTGACGTTATATGATCAGTCATTACTGTCCCCTTATCTTCCCCTCTCTCACTGTCATTAGTGTCTCCTCATCTTCCTCTCCATCACTGTCATTAGTGTCCCCTCATCTCCCCCCTGTGTGTCACGGTCATCACTGTACCCTCATCTCTCCATGCCATGTGTGTCAGTTTTTAGTGTCCCTTGATCTCCCCCTGTGTGGCATTTATTAATGCCCCCCCCCCTTTTTGTTTTGTAAAGATGAACACTCATTGAAAAGGGCTGATAAAAACCTTGAGCGCACTACAAAATTGTTAGTCACCATGGTAACCCGGCACCTGGGATTTGTAAAGCCCTGGCCTAAATTGTGTGTCATAATTGTGGTGCACATCTTAGCATTTTAAGCCATATCCCTTTTCCAGTGAAGTCAAACCCCTGCATCAAACGAAGCACATTTTACTATTGTTTTTGTCACACAATGGATAATAAATGTATCTCAATTGCTGTATGCCTCAATTCTGGCATATTTGAAGCCAATAACAAATGTAACTAGTGCTCAAGATCTAAATATTTGATAAATTGCGACTGATATATATGAAATGTTTTATTGAAAAATTATATAATTAGAAAGATAGATGTAATTATCAAGAGTAATCAATACCCAATCCCCCCCCCCCCCCCCCCCCTCTCCAGCAGGGCCCTTGCTGGTAGGATGCAATAAGTACATAAAAATATGATATGATATAACATAATAACAATAATAATAAAAACTAGTAAAAAGTGCTGAATGATACTAAAATGTCATACAAGTTCTCAATAGTCCATCCCAGCAACATTCCCTGAATTGGAATAGTAGTAAAAAAGCAACAAGTCTGTATAGTAAGTCTGCAAGAGAACGTAGGTGGTACAGTGTACCGCTCACCCAGATGACGATCTCTTGGTTCTTGAAGCCGAGTAAGCGATGTGCAGATTACCAGAGCAGACCTGGTTATGTAAGCGTTGGTCTCCTGGTTCTTGCAGCTGGGTAAGCGATGTTGAGATTGCCGGTGCAGACCCAATGACGGGAGCGTGAAGCCGCGCACAGAGCATTTATGGTGATGATGTGCCGGTGGTGTCACTCCTCTCCTGTGATCGTGCGCACCCCCTGATTCTTGCATTTACTGATAGCGTGCAGACCTGGGTGTAGTCAGAGGTACCCACAGCGATATTGGAGATTCCTGTAACGATATTGGAGATGCCTGTAAGATTTGAAACCAACATTGTTGCTAAGTATAAGCTGGCAGGGAAGGAATTGTATGAAAGCGGGTAATTTGAAAGGTAAATAAATAACACATGAGTGGATCAAAAATAAACAAATACAGGAATGGCTTTTATAGCTCCACTATACTGGATCTACTGCTTTCTTTGGCTAAAAAAACTGCAATAATTCAACATGTAACACCACTCCAAAAATCACTTCTAGTCTTGAAAGAAAATTGATGAAAAGAGAATATGAGCACAATTCAACATTCTATAATATACCACAGATTCAAGGTGCAAATTATCCTGTTTTCACAAGTGTAGTCTCTGCTATTGCAACACTGAGTTACATTCTGCATAGCCCATTACATGTGGCTTTACCTAATGTGCCATGTCATTTAATAGATACCCCCTCATTGTGGCTTTTCAAAATTCCTGTGAGTTGATTTGAGGGTAGGTTCTTGTGCTTCTCGTACCACACAACCAATGTGCGATTAAGTATGTGTATTCCTTTGTGATTTTCATAATGAGGTCAATGTTTTTTAAGCGATGTAGGCTATGTATGCAGACCCACCTCTCTTAATCCTGGTAGATAATTCTGCAGGGACAGGGTGGATGCAAATTTAGTTAATAACAATTGTGAAGGAGCCAGAAATCAATCCTAATCAACAGACTTGTTTTTAGGAAGGTTTCACATAGCTTTTGTGGCAGTTTTTCAGTTTTTCTTAGCCAAAGCCAGAAATGGATTAAACAAGAATTGGAAATATAAAACAAGAACCTATACGTATGCTTCCTGCTAGATCGACTTATGGTTTTAGCTCAGAAACTAAATAAAAAAACTGCCACAAAAAGCTGTTTGTGGACCCTCTATGTGATCTGTAACATCACTTCATTTACCAAAAATTACTCCTTACTCCAGAAAAAAAAAATGGCCAGGGCCACACCTTTTCCTGTAATCTTCTGTCCACTGCCTGTTGTTAGTACAAATCCATCTCTAGTAACAAAACAAAAAATCCAGCAGCACTCCAATAATACAGTGAATTAGTGTCTGGCTTTATTCATCAAATAGTAAAGCGAGATTTCTGCTGCCTCATGCAGCCATTATCAAGGCTTGATAATGGCTGCGTGAGGAAGCCGAAACGTCGCTTCACTATTTGATGAATAAAACCAAACACCAATTCATTGTATTCTTCAATCACAGAAACTAGAATTCCTAGAACTGTAAACTACAAAGTTCTCTCACAATTGCAAATTAAACTCCCTATTGGTATTATACAATAGTGCTATGTGTTTATTCACATCTAATAACATAATTAAATCAGTGTCTTTTCTCCGGCTTTCCTTCTTTTCTATCTTTTTATAATCCATCATGTTTAGTCCTTTTGTCTCTAATATATACTACTTATCTTTTTAATCCAACTACATAATTATCACTCAATGATTAACCCCTTAAGGACTGGGCAAATTTTTCTTATTGCACTTTGGTTTTTTCCTCCTTGCCTTTCAATAGCCATATTTTTTATTTTGCTCATTTACACACCCATTTGAGGGCTTGTTTATTGTGGGACCAATTGTTCTTTGTATTGACAACCTTTATTTTTCCATAAGATATACTCTAAAGCCACCCAAAAAATATTTGTGAGGTGAAATTGGGTAAATAAAGCAATTTTGCCACGTTTGGGAGGGCTTTTTTTTTTACGCTGGTCACCATGAGGTCAACTGACATGTTATCTTGTTTCAGTAGGTCTGTTTGATTACAACAATATTCAATTTGTATATTTTCTGTCATGTTTTACTACTTTTAACCCCTCAGGGACTCAGCCTTTTTTTCTCCTTCCATTCTAAAAAATCATAACGCTTTAAATTTTGCGCTTACAGACCCATATAAGGGCTTGTTATTTTATAATATAACCTCGGCGAAACAAAAAAAATATTTGTGGGGTGAAATAAAAAAAGGAAATGCCATTTTGTAAATTTTGGGGGCTCCAGTTTCTACGCAGTGCACTTTTCTGTAAAAATTACACCTTATCTTTATTCTGTAGGTCTGTACGGTTACAAGGATACCCAATTTATATAGGTTTTATTTTATTTTAATACTTACAATTTTTGGTGCATGTAGTTTATAATCTTTTTATGTTTAAAATTATCATCTTCTGACCCCTATAACTTTTTTTTTCCGTGTATGGAGCGGTATGAGGGCTCATTTTTTGCGACATTGTCTGTAGTTTTTAGCTGTACCATTTTTGTTTTGATGGGACTTTTTGATTGTTTTTTTAAATATTTTTATGGTATATGAAGTGACCAAAAATGTACCGTGTGGTTTAGCTAACCTTATATTTTAATAGTGCTGACATTTGCGCACACGGCGGTACCACATATGATTATTTTTATTCTTTATTACATTATTTTATTTAAAAAATAGGAAAAGCGGGGTGATTTAAACGTTTTATATGTAAAGGGGTATGTATGTTTTTTACACTTTATTAGTTCCCTTAGGGGACTTTTATGCGGGATCATTAGATTCCTCATGCAGATCAGTGTAGTTCCATAGAACTACATTGATCTGTGGGCTCTGCGCTCGATTGATAAAGCCTGGTCCAGCCAGGCTTTATCAAATACAGAGCTGCAGCAGCCATAGGAAGAGAGTTAATCCCTCCAGCCACCTCAGCAGTCGATCGATTTAAAGGTCCCTTTTTAGACGCCACTGTCAGCTTTGACAGCGGTGATCTAAAGGGTTAATAGCTGGCCATGGTGATTGCTGCTTGTCGGCTATTAGCAGCGGCCCTCGTCTACAAGAATCAGCCGTCTGGTATTGCTTGGATTCGAGTCATACACTGTCGGGTGTATACACGTGTCCTTGGTCGTTAACAGGTAAATTTTTCCATATACCATGCTGTTTTAGGGTTCATTTTGTGCGGTGATCTGTAGTTATTAGCAGTGGCCCACAGCTTCTGAAATCAGCTGGGGGTCACTGGCTATGGAACTGGCTTGAGTCAGGAGCCCATTCCATACACCCTTAGCCGCACCACAGCGGATGGGTTGACAAAGGGTTAAAGCTTATTATATATAAGTAAAAACACCCAAAAAAAGGATTATATGTAAACTTAAGGTAAATGCATAATTACTAGCCCTACCTAACCACCTTTCCTTTTTTGGTACTTTGCAATAGTTCTCACAGTGCAAAGAAAGTCTTGCAATCACTAGGAGTAAACATTTATGATGGATAAAGTGTTCAATCCATCTGGGGTGCTCTCCACTTCATGAAAAGTAGACAAGTGCTATCCAAATTACAAGAAATAAAGAGATGGCACTAACCAGGCTTGTCTAAAAAGGGTCCAACATTGTATTTCTTTGCAGTGTTACAACATGCAGGCTTAGTACCTTGTGTAATGGAAGGGGTACTCCTGTGGAAAACTTTTGATATTTTTTTTTTTTTTTAAATCATCTGGTGCCAGAAAATTAAACAGATTTGTAAATCACTTCTATTAAAAAATCTGACTACTAGTAAGATCTGTGCACTTTCCTTTTATATATTTCTTCATTGTAAAGAGAATTTAGAATAACCCCTTACCATCATTTGTTGGGTGGGAAGGTATAGATCAGTAGCTGAGCGCCCTCTATTTATTTATATAGCGCCTACAGATTCCGCAGCGCTTACAATTATGGGGTACAAACAAAGACAAGTATCAGACATAAAATTACACATTAACTATTCAAACAAAAGGTGTGGGGATATGTTGGGGATATGTTGAGGCCAATTAAAGAATGTTATAGGCCTGTCTGAAGAGATGTGTTTTTAGGCCACGTTTGAAACTATGGATGTTGTTGTTGAGTCTGAGGTATTGAGGGATAGCATTCCAGAGAACCGGTGTAACACGAGTGAAGTCTTGGAGACGGGAGTGAGAAGTTCGGATTATAGAAGATGTTAGTGTGAGGTCATTAGCAGATCGGAGAGAACGTGTAGGATGGTAGACACAGATGAGAGAAGAGATGTAGGGAGGTGCAGCATCAGGTGCTGGCTGCTATCTGCAATATCAATAACAAACATCAGCTATTCCTCTAGTGCCAAGCATTTACCTTTCCAGATGCTGTGATCAATAGCAATTGGACATCTAGACAGTTGTGTCATTGGTGGTTAAGGCACCTGATTAGCACCTATGCGATTGCCATTGCAGGGTGCCATTCAGTTGTTCATGTCAGCCAGGGGCCTTCTTAAAAGCCTCCAAGGCTTCTGTGACAAACCTGCTATTACAGCTTTATATTGTGTTAATTATGTGAAAAGTGCATGATGGAGACACACACTCTCAATGTCTATGGAGCATGTCTAAATCACGTGACATAGAGCAGGGAGAGGAGGAGTCTGGTTCTCCTGATCAGTGAATGTCTAAACATTCAGACACGTGCCAATCAAAACTTTTTTTTATTTTTATAAATAAAATTTTTATTGTTTATAATACATCATACATGGTAAAATGAAATAGTGTAGACAACAGTGCCATTCATAGAAACTACATAGCCTGAACACTGTGTTAAATATGATATTCTATCAGGAAAAGGAATGTACAGCGTATACCTTGGATGACCGCGTCAACTAGGCAGATAAGGCATTTGGGTGGAGCATCGAGGAAATGGCAAGGGAATCTAAAGTTCCAGAACTAGGTCTAAAGTACGATAGCAAGTGCTCACTGATAATCTGCCATGGCGCTGCTTGAAGATAAGTTGAGCCTATTCTAGCCATGTCTCAGAACAAGATAACTACTATGAAACTACTAAGCTCAACTACAGAACTAACTAGAAGACAGTTAAACTCACTGCAGAACAAGTGGACAAACATATAAACAAACAGACCTACAAAAAGACCTCGCTCAGGCTCTTCCAGCCCAACCAGTCCCAAATTGCAACATCACATATTGTCAAGGGACTTCCAAGGCTCCAGAGCCACCAACATGTACAGGTAACAATTGGCCGCATAATAGAGGCCAGTTCAAAAGGACTGTAAAAAGATGTTTCCATTTGTTGAAGAATTGTTTTGCCATACGTTATTTGTGAAGAAGCACTTCCATCCTATAGAGTGTGAATAACTGTTTCAGGGCTTCGATCAAGTGTTGAAATGATGGGGGCAAGGGTGATAACCATTCTTGTAAGAGGCCCAGTTTTGCTAGCATTATAATAGAATGAGCTATCGGGGGGGGGGGGGGGGGGGGTGATAGGCATAGGAGTAAGTATTATCAGATAAGGATACAGTGATGTGGTAAAGTGCCTCAAAATAACCCGCTTCCCCACTTGTGGGTACTGCCAGATACAATGAAGGAGGTCTGCGGTAGTAATGTTACACTTCGGGCAGAAGGTTAACCTGTGTGGGTTACCAGATGATGGGGGCAATGTGAATGCGTAAAGAGCTGAATGAATCAATTTTAAGTTGCGTTTCTCGACACTTTTCGTTACGCCTATGCCATTTCCTTAGCCTAGCCCAAAGACCAGAGATGGATTTTTTGCCTGTGGAGGTCAAAAGGGAATCAAATTCATTTGAAGTCAGTTCCTTCATCGGATCATATAATTTGGTAGTAAAGTAAAACTGAATTTGGCTGTATTGTAGGAAGTGGGAGGATGGTATGTCATACATAGTTCCCAATTCCGATAAAGTGTACCAATGTTTTTCTTCTACATTCATGAGGTCGCTCATAGTATGGATCCCTCGCCGCCTCCACGTGAAAAAAAAGCATCTAAACCCATTTTAAAGTCTGGGGTGTACCTGGGTGATGGGTGTTTTGAGCAGGCGTAGCATAAACCCATGCGTTTCTGAAGCGGTTTCTATGCAATTGTGTCAAAGAATAGTAGAGATATTTTGATGATTGGCAGCAGTGAAGATAAGGGGCAATGATGGAGTGCCACGGGGAGGCATATTGCGCTTCCAGTGACGTGCTAGAGTAGGTGGAAGTGGTGTAAAACCAATCCAGAATATGTCGAAGGATGCAGGCCAAATTGTAACTTGTGACATCTGGGAAGTTTACTTCCCCTATCCCTTACAGACAGCATAAGAGTATGGAGGGTTATTCGAGGTTTCTTCCCGCCCAGATAAACTTGGTGAATGTGGAAGTGAGCTGTTTGACATCTTTGTGTTTGAGGAGGAAGTATAATTACTTGGGAAAACCACACATTTTAATGAGAGATAGGGGTAGTTGGTATAGTTCAGTCTGTTTTTTGTTAATAAAGGTGGGGGAGGGTAGAGCATATAAATTTAGGGGTGTTTTACCTATTTTTATTCCTAAATAGGTGATCAAATGAGGAGCTATCGGGATTCCCGGTGACCGTAGGGTCGATAGATATGTAGCTGAGGGCCGTGACAGCAGGGTGGATTTATGTGCATTTACTTGGTAGCCCGAATAGGAACCAAAATGTTCCATAATTTTAGGAACAGCTCTCGCAGGATCTGCAAGGTGCAGGATGATATCCTCTGTAAATAGTGAGATCCAAGCCTCCCCATGCCCACCGATATGCCAGAGATAACAGAGTAGATAGATAGCGAACTAAAGGTTCCAGGGCAATATCAAAAAGCAGGGGGGAGAGTTGGCTAGTGTCTTGTTGCTAGGGTCTTTGTGGTCTTTAATGTTGGTCACATGGTGAATATGGGGAAAAAAAAACTATTTGAACTATTATTTGAGAATTGCATCAGAGCACCGTACAACAGCATGCTGCCACAGTCATTTCACAACCACACAGTGCCCATCACTTATATTGCTGGTCTTTATGGAATTCCAAGGCGTTCCAAACAAGAGGTATATGTATACATGTGTTGTCCAATATAATAATTATTTGGTTTACAATGCTGGCTTCTTTTATCAGTATAGACAATCTGATCTTTTGTTTCTCTGGATCAGTGTTTCCAGATGTTGCAAAACTACAAATCCCAGCATGCCTGGACAGCCGTTGGCTGTCCAGGCATGCTGGGAGTTGTAGTTTTGCAACATCTGGAGGCACCCTGGTTGGGTAGCACTGTTCTGGATGGTAATGGAGGCAGAGGTTTCTGGCAGATGGGTTTTCTCTCTCCCCTATTTTCAAATAGCATGGGGGAGGCGAAAGTAACTGTTTATGGGAGATTTGGGCAGTATAAACAAATGTCAGCAGCCACTGTAATGCCGTGATTGAGAATATATTACATTTTAATAATATTTTAAGGAAGTGAACTACAGATCTGTGTAAAGACTTGACTTTTCTACTCTCAAGGATGATGAAACAATATAACAATAATCGCTATCAGGTGTACAATACTATCCATTTTAGACAAACACCAGAAATCGCCAGTTTTATGTTATTGTTTTGTGCCCCTTTTTTTCCATTGGTTTTATTGCCGGCTTTGATAGATATGTTATCCCCTCTAGCAGGCTTGTTTGATTTTCCGCTTATAATGTTCACATGGTATAGTTCCTTGTATACTCGTAATTCTCAAATAGCCTGCTGAGGTGTAACTGCCCTGCTGGATTTTTATTTTTACATTTGCCGATCTCACGGTATCAGTGGAAAACATTTGGAGCCTGTTAAAAGTTTTATCTTTAGTGTTATCAAATAACAAGCCATCATGTCTACTAAGGAAATGATCGGATACAGCACTTTCCCTACTCCTGAAAAATTTTAGAGCATTGTCAAAAAAAAAAAAAAAACTTTTTTTTATTGCCGCTAAATTACAGTATATTCAACACTTTTGGGTAGTTATGGGAAATAAGAATAGAAAAATAGATAGCAGACAGGGAAAAGACACATATTAAAAATGGCTTTGTATATATATATATATATATATATATATATATATATATATAGCCTCATTGGCCCTCATTTACTATTCTAAACCCGACCTCTTTTGTCGGGTTTTTTTGTCGCATCTTTGTCTGCGCCATGTCGCAGACATCGTGCGCCAGTCTGCGACACTATGCGACATTTTTTCCCGACGGACCCGATGTGGATTCTCCCAAACCCGAAAAAGGGGCGTTACCCGACATTTCTGAGCTTTCCCACGTATTTATTAAGGTTTCCAACCCGAATTTGTTGAATTGTTGTGGATTTTTTCCCGACAGCTCAGAGGAGTTGGAAACCAAAACCTACAAAACCCACGTGCGACAAACAGGATGCAACATAATAATAAATACCAGGGGAAAAAAAGCAGTCGATAAGAAAGCAAGATAGACTTACAACCCGATTTTCTTAGTAAATGAGGGCCATTGTGTACTCCAATCTTATATTGTGATTTGACCTTATGTACCTGGTTGTTAATACCGGTTTTTGGGTCCACGGACCTATTGTTTTATTATGCTGCATTTTTGTATGTCTTTATGCACATCATCAATAAAGCTTCTTTGTTTGATGGTTAAAAATGGCTTTGTACTCTCAAAATAAATGTATGATGGGTGGAAAAACTGGGCATGCAGGAATGATTTTATATGAACGACTGTAGTCATTCGTAACTTTCTATGAAGTATGGCCATCTTTAGTCCTAGTACGTATGAAAAGGCTATAATAACCACTCGCATGCCCACCCAGCATAACAACCATATAATCTCATTGCAACAGACATCTTTTGGCAAATAGATAAGCTGCAAACATGCATTGAAGTTTTACTTTGAGGAATTCAAAAGCAAAACTTTAGCCCTGGTTTATAGATTTTCTGTTATGAGCACTGTTATAGGTCACCAATGTATTATAAGGTATTTTGATAGTCCTAAGTACCATGTTGTGTTTTGGCCACATGGTCTACAGCAGTGTATTTCAAACTGTGTGTCTCCAGCTGTTGCAAAACTACAACTCCCAGCATGCCCGGACAGCCTTTGGCTGTCCGGGCATGCTGTGAGTTGCAGTTTTGCAACTGCCGGAGGGACACTGTTTGGAAAATGCTAGTCTTTAGGTATATCATAGGTGTAAATAATGTTTTACAAACTCAATCCATAGTGGAAATAAACCAATGCAAAAGTAAGTGCATGCTGCAGATTATCCAATCCAAAGCTTAGCTGTAATGTTGTTGGATTGCTTTAAATTTTCTTCACAAATTGTACACATTGCAATTCAAAGGTTGAAACCTGCAGCAAAATCCACATTTAATGCACACTGTTAGCTATAGAGTCACTGCAGAATCAGCATTGGGGAAAGTGTGCTGCATCTAAATTCTCCCAAAAGTGCATCAGTCCAGGCCACTGATTGAGAACCAAGGATTATAGGATGTCTCCATGAAAAGGCCCTTCACTATTCAGCCAGGGTTGGACTGTCATAATAAGAATATTTTGATCAGTGTCACAAAAACATTTCAAAAGTTTTGATAGGTCAGGGTCCCAGTGTTAAGACCCCCACTGATCTCTACTCACAGCTGGGTGACATACGCCACAGTAGTGCACATCACAACCCAGTTTGGCACTAAGCCAACTGATTGCAGGTGACTGCACAATGGACTATATAATGGAGCCGTCACCTGCAAGAAGAATGGCTAAGTGTGAAACCGGGGAGTGAAGCATGCCGCGACTTCACCTGCTAGAACTCGTGATCTGAGGGGATCTCAGGGGCTTTCCCTCTAGTGGTAGCATGAGACGGAGTCTACAACCCACACAAGTGGCTCAGGTAGTGCAGCTCATCCAGGATGTCACATCAATGCCAGCTGTGGCAAGAAGGTTTGCTGTGTCAGTCAGTGTAGTATCCAGAGCATGGAGGCGCTATCAGATGACAGGCCAGTACATCAGGAGACGTGGAGGAGGCCATAGGAGGAAAACAACCCAGCAGCAGGACCGCTACCTCCGCCTTTGTTCAAGGAGAAGCAGGAGGAGCACTGCCAGAGCCCTGCAAAATGACCTCCAGCAGGCCACAAATGTGCATGTGACCACTCAGATTGTCAGAAACAGACTCCATGAGTGTGGTATGAGGGCTCGACATCCTTAGGTGGGGGTTGTTCTTACAGCCCAACACCATGCAAGACGTTTGGCACTTGCCAGAGAACACCAAAATTGGCATATTTGCCACTGGGGCCCTGTGCTCTTCACAGATGAAAGCAGATTCACACTGAGCACATGTGACAGACGTGACAGAGTCTGGAGACGTTGTGGAGAATGTTCTGCTGCCTGTAACATCCTCCAGCATGACCAGTTTGGCAGTGGGTCAGTAATGGTGTGGGGTGGCATTTCTTTGAGGGGCCGCACAGCCCTCCGTGCTTGCCAGAGGTAGCCTGACTGCCATTAGTTACTGAGAGGAGATCCTCAGACCCCTTGTGAGACCATATGCTGGTGCGGATGGCCCTGGGTTCCTCCTAATGCAAGACAATGTTAGACCTCATGTGGCTTGAGTGTGTCAGCAGTTCCTGCAAGAGAAAGGCATTGATGCTATGGACTGGCCCGCCCGTTTCCTAGACCTGAATCCAATGGAGCACATCTGGGACATCATGTCTCGCTCCATCCACCAATGCCACGTTGCACCACAGACTGTCCAGGAGTTGGCGGATGCTTAAGTCCAGGTCTGGGAGGACATCCCTCAGGAGACCATCAACCACCTCATCAGGAGCATGCCCAGGTGTTGTAGGGAGGTCATACGGGCACATAGAGGCCACACACACTACTGAGCCTCATTGTGACTTGTTTTAAGGACATTACAGCAAAGTTGGATCAGCCTGTAGTGTGGTTTTCCACTTTGATTTTGAGTGTGACTCCATATCCAGACCTCCATGGGTTGACAAATTTGATTAACATTGATAATTTTTGTGTGATTTTGTTGTAAGCACATTCAACTATGTAAAGACGAAAGTATTTCATACGATTAGTTCATTCAGATCTGGGATGTGTTATCTTAGTATACAAAAAATGTGGGAGCTCAATGTAAAAAAGAGGGAAAAATCTGCCAAAAAAAGAGTACGAATAGTATAAAAAGGGAGGCAGTCCTGCTAGGCTAGGTAAGAGTAAAAGATATATGGTCAAAAATTTGAAAGAAGAGAAAGAGATAACGTGTCTAAAATAGCATAAAATAATGACATTTATTTAGATAATGATGTGAGGTCTGCGGCAGGGCCCTTGTCGCAGACTGGTCACTAGATAAAATTTTTTACAATGGTATAAAATACTAAAAAGATAAAATATAAACAAGTTATATTGCACTTCAACAATTGGACAATGAGACAATGAAAGTGGGGCAATGGGACAGTGCAAACAGTATCTGTTTAGTTATACTGTAAAGTCATATTATAGGAGCCGGGATTAATCCAGATGAAAGTGCATGGCAAAAAAGTTAATAATCCAATAGGGCAATTTTCAGTAGCACTGGAGCCTCCCAGATTGGGAGACTTAGTCTTCCTGAACCTCCACCATTGAAAAAGGGGACGCTGCTCCCCGAAACGTGTCTGGTGTTAAGACAACCCTGCACATCATCTGAGACAATTGTTATTGCATTGCCGGTCCTCACCTATCCTCTCACCTGCTCCCCGTGCCGTCGGGGTAGAGAGGATACCTCCAGCGCTGCGATACGCTGCTACGATCGCTAGGCTTCACAGCACTGCCACACGCTGCTTCCCAGCCATCATCTCCAACCCCCAGCACAGAATCCTATCACCTCTCCTACATTTCTCCCGTGCCGCCGGGACAGAGGGACGTGCATCCGGATCGCAAGCACAGCCGCACACATCTGACCATGCACACTGTAGCCGGTAAGAGGCACAAAGTGCCTGAACTGTATAGCGATTGCCCTCTTGCATTCAGTCCCTGTGCCGCCAGGGTAGAGGGGGCATCGCATGTATCTCTGCACCTGAAAACGTTTATAGTGTGCCCCAATCTGGGAGGCTCCAGCACTACTGAAAATTGCCCTATTGGATTATTAACTTTTTTGCCATGCACTTTCATCTGGATTAATCCCATTGTCTCATTGTCCAATTGTTGAAGTGCAATATCACTGTTTATATTTTTAGTATTTTATACCATTGTAAACATTTTATCTAGTGACCAGTCTTAGACAAGGGCCCTGCCGCAGACCTCACATTATTTTCTAAATAAATGTCACTATTTTAGACACGTTTTCTCTTCTTTCAAACTTTTGACCATATATCTTTTACACTTACCTAGCCTAGCAGGACTGCCTCCCTTTTTATACTATTAGTGTTATCTTAGTGTTCCCTTTATTTTTTTGAGCAGTGTAGTTACTAGCTGACTATGGAGCCCCATGTCCATGCGCATACGAATATGTTGGTATTCCATTGTGACAGGTTACTGATGTATGCATGAAGCGTAGGGCAAAATCGTGATGGGAACAAGCCCTTGATGTTTGTGGTCAACTTTTACCCCATATGTTTTAGTTAGTTAAAAACAGTATAAACCCTCAGAGATCTATTTTTGCAAAACATACTAACCACAGGCATATAACACCCATACAAACACGATAAATACTTCTAAAAATGGAAAGTGTATCACAGTGCTCAGAAACTTTAACTGTTAAAAGCTCTACTGTTCTTTATTCTTGGTAGAAGATCATTCTTATGTAGAAAGGGGCTGTGCTGTATGAAAATGCCTTCTTTGGGCCATACATTAGGCACAGTAGTGATGCTAAGTGACTCTTTCTTGATTCTGTCTTTTGTGTGACCTCTTGTGCCTACACTGATACAAATCCTCAGCTGTGATTATTACTGTTTCCAGCCTTGTTCTCAGCGATAGGGCTGTTACTGGGACAGGGACTGGGAATGTATTAAAATTGAAATAACAATGGTAAACTAAATGGTGAAAGGCTATATGCTTTTAATGTACTGATCAACCTAACCCTAACATCCAAATCTGTTCCTATCTTTTAGTCTTGCTGACCATTCTGAACTTAGGGAGATTACAGAATCACACTTTTCTGCAGTCCTTGAGGGGAATTTATCAAGCAATTTAGAAAGCTTTTTATAATCTAAATTTGTCGCAGGCTGGTTCCGTGCGACTTTTCCTGCGACAGTTCATTTTTAAACATGTAAATTTTTATTACTATGAAGTGATCTGATTTAGATCACTTTGTGCAGTGGTAACTGATTTATCATATGCAACTTTTCTGTGAAACGTCGCAAAAAAAGTTGCACTGAACATATTTAGAAGAAATCACTGGGCAATTCAACCCTGCCCTATATGTCTCCATGCGACAATTGTATTAAAGGGATATTCCAGGCAAAAACGTTTTTTTTATATATCAACTGACTCTGGAAAGTTAAACAGATTTGTAAATTACTTCTATTAAAAAATCTTAATCCTTCCAATAGTTATTAGCTTCTGAAGTTGAGTTGCTGTTTTCTGTCTAACTACTTTCTGATGACTCACTTCCCAGGAGCTGTGCAGCTCCTATGGGGATATTTTCCCATCATGCACAGCTCCCGTGACATGACATCATCATTGAGCAGTTAGACAGAAAACTTCAGAAGCTAATAACTATTGGAAGGATTAAGATTTTTTAATAGAAGTAATTTACAAATCTGTTTTAACTTTCTGGAGCCACCACTGCTCTGCAACATTTAAACTGGGCAGTTAAGCGGGCATTCATCAACGTCCATGCGCCATTTTGATGGCGCACTGCCCGCAAAGCCTATGGGGGCGTGACAGTGGTCGCGCCCCCTTCCCATAGACTTTTGTTGAGGGGCGGGCGTGATGCCACAAGGGGACGGGAGTGATGTCACGAGGGGGCGGCCTCGAACGCGCACACAACGTTCGGAGTAATAAGCTTCCGGACGCTGCGAGCGGAGCTCCGGAAGGCAGGGCAATGGAGAACCCCTTTAAATCTAAAGTGAACAAAAACCAAGTTCACTTTTGATAAATGCCCCTCCTCATAACTAAAAAGCAGGTAAGTCCTTTACTTAGGCTGGGTTCAGAAGGTTGAAAAAAGTGTGTTTGGAAAAACAGGTGTGGACATTTCGCACATTTGACTAACCTGCGGTTGCTCGGATCGGAAATGCGCTGTCTCATAGACTGCAATGCATTAACTTGCAGACTCACTGCAGAAACATCTGCAGAAATTTTGCCATGTGAACAGTGCCACAGATTTCCATTGAAATAAACGGGACTCATTCCATGCAGGCATTACGCACAATTTTCCTAAGAGTATAGAAAAGGGTAGTGGTTCCCTTCTTCTAGCATGCAGAAGCACTTCATTAGTTGGTCAGCACCACTTGATCAGCTATAGTGATATTGTACAGCTGGCCTAATGTAAACGGAGTCTGTCTTGATGACAGATTGTGTTTCAGCCATTGTATTTTTGCAGTCATCTCTTTAACTATGTTTAATTTGGTTTTGTTGTTGTTCCAGTATAACTTTAAATCATTAACAGTTTCTAACATGGTGTTCCTTCTTTTGAGATCTCATAATAAAAGCAGTGCTGTAATTATATGTTTAACAATAGTGATCTGTTGCTTTCTCGTATTCTTTTATGTGACATGCCCATTGGCAAGGCATTCAACAGCTGTGTGTTATTTATATTTATCTCCCATATGTTTGGTAGTCTTTCCATCCATGAACAATGTAATAATGAGAAAGGATCAAGGGCAACTGGGGAAGACCTTCTTCTTTTAATTATTCTGCATTTGTAAACATTGGCAAAGCCAGGTGTTTGTCGTGCTGGTTTGGGACTTGTGCCACTTGATTGTCATCTAGCTAGTAAGTGTTTTATTGCAGTGCGTTTGCTAAACCAATACCTTGCTGCTTTGTTTCTGGTTTCTGTAAGGTTCCATAGTCTATTTAACTGATTGAAGACCTTGTAACGCTATGATTAGGTTTAATATACTGATTGGGCGCCATCTCAATGTCACAGATTATAGCTTATTCTGCCTGTTAACATTTAGCATATAATGAGTATAAACAGCTGTTTTATGTGTTAAAAATGCCCCAAAAGGAAAGTTTTTTATCATTGAACTCCATTGTATTAACCCGTTTCTGACCCATGACATACATGTACGTCATGGGTCGGGTGAGCGGACATGACGCGGGGCCGCGTGTTGGGTCCACGTCCTAACCTAGAGATGCTATCAGCAGCTGACATCTACGGGTTATGACTGATGTCCGTTATTTAACTGGTTAAATACAGTGATCTATACTGATCACGGCATTTAAACATTAAATGCTGCTATTCCCTGGTGTCTAGTGGCCCCATAGCCCTCCGCAATGTAATATATGTGTTGCTAGAGAAACCTGAGGCCTTACCTTGTCCTCGGCTTCTTCCTTGGCTCTATGATTGCTTAAAGGGGTTATCCACCATAAAGTGATCTTAGTAGGGTGTACTTTCCAGAACTGGATATTTCCTGTTGAATTTCGTTCTCTAAACTACACATCCCATAGTTTCATAGTTTGTAAGTATGAGGTCACTTTCCTCCCTCCCACACATCAGCTAAGCCACCCATTGAAACACACCTGGGATCCCTTCAAAGCAATACACTAGTATATTCTAACCAGGGTGCCTACAGCTGTTGCTAAATAATCTCTCTCCCAGCCAGCAGTCACTCCACCCATTGACAGACATTTAAAAACACTTAAAAGGCTCGACACAGAGCCACCCTACAAAACAGGGGGCAAGCCATTTAAGTGGAATTCAAAATGTTTTCTTTTTCTTTTCTTTTTTTTTTTTTTTTTTTACAAATATGTTATTTTGCTCTATTTTTTCTGCAACACAGAATGTGCTGACAGGGAAATACAACTCAATATGTATTCCTCTAATTCTGAGATATTAAGAAATATCCCATATGTGGCCCTTGTACCTAATTTATATACTTTTCTGTATGGTTTATCCCATTTAACATCATAAAAAAATATTTTGGTTTAAAAAAAAAAACAATTGAAGTGTCACCATATTTTGAGAGCTGTAACTTTTTTTTATTTTTTACCAATGAAGCTTTGTGAGGGCTTATTTTTTGCAGGATAAGAAGCGGTTTTGAATAGTACTGTGGGGTATGTCTGACATTTTTATAATTTATTACATTTTTAGTGAGGTGGGATTACCAAAAAGCCATAATTTTGGCAAGATTATTTTTTTTTGTTTGTTTATGGTGTTCACCATGCAGTATCAATGACATGGTAATTTTATTCTGCAGGTCTGTAAGATTATGGCGATACCTCATTTATGTACTTTACTTAAGGGTTTATTACTTTTACACTTTTTTTTTACACTTTCTAAACTTTTGGCGATTAAAAAAATCTTGTTAGTGCATCGCTTTTTTCTGAGAGGTATGTTTTTTTAAATTTTTGTACAGACAGTTGACGTTTTTAGTAGGGGACATTTTGATCACTTTTTATTTTAGTTTAACAGCGTTAGCATTGATATTTTTGGGGGGAGGGAAAGGGAGATTGTGTGTGTATGTTTTATTTTTTTATTTTTTATTTATTGTTTATTTAGTTTGTGTGTGTGTGTGTGTGTGTGTGTGTGTATATATAAATTTTTTATTTATTTTTTATTTAATTTTTTTTAACCTTTATTTTCCTTTTTTGACTGTCCCACTAGAGGACTTGACACTTATAATACACTGCAGCACAGATCTGTACTGCAGTGTATTGTGCCTGACAGTGTAACACTGATCGGCTTCCATAGCCAGGTAACCAGGGGCCGTTCGGAGGTCCGCAGGTTGAAGACCACTGCGGCCTTCGACATCATCCAGCCCCCTCTCACCCCCTTTAGTTCTGTACAGTACTCACCTCCGCTCGGCGCTGGTCCGGTGCCGCAGGACTGTCCGGAGAGGAGGTGGTCCGGTGGGATAGTGGTTCCGGGCTGCTATCTTCACCAGGGAGGCCTCTTCTAAGCGCTTCGGGCCCGGCCCCAGAATAGTCACGTTGCCTTGACAACGACGCAGAGGTACGTTCATTGCCAACGTACTTCTGCATCATTGTCAAGGCAACGCCTCTATTCCGGGCCGGAAGCGCGGAGAAGAGGCGTCCCCAGTGAAGATAGCAGCCCGGAACCACTATGCCACCGGACCACCTCCTCACCGGACAGTCCTGCAGGACCGGACCAGCGCCGAGCGGAGGTGAGTACTGTACAGAACTAAAGGGGGGCGAGAGGGGGCTGGATGATGTCGAAGGCCGCAGTGGTCTTCAACCTGCGGACCTCCGGAGGTTTCAAAACTACAACTCCCAGCAAGCCCGGACAGCCGATGGCTGCCCGGGCTTGCTGGGAGTTGTAGTTTTGAAACCTCTGGAGGTCCGCAGGTTGAAGACCACTGCGGGCGGATGATAAGAGGATGATGAAGGGGGGGTGTGTGGGATGATGAAGGGGGGGTGTGGGATGATGAAGGGGGGGTGTGGGATGATGAAGGGGGGGTGTGGGATGATGAAGGGGGGGTGTGGGATGATGAAGGGGGGGGTGTGGGATGATGACAAGGGGATGATGAAGGGGGGGGTGTGGGATGATGACAAGGGGATGATGAAGGGGGTGGGGATGATGACAAGGGGATGATGAAGGGGGGGTGGGGATGATGAAGGGGGGGTGTGGGATGATGATGAAGGGGGGTGGGGATGATGACAAGGGGATGATGAAGGGGGGGGTGTGGGATGATGACAGGTGATGATGATGAGGGTCTGGATGATGTATTTCCCACCCTAGGCTTATACTCGAGTCAATAACTTTTCCTGGGATTTTGGGTTGAAATTATATATAATAAACTTGAAAACTATAATAACATCATAGTGATATGGGATTAAGTTTTAAAATAGAAGGTTTTAAAAGTAGAGTCAGAGGACCAATTGGCAGCTTTCAACAAGTCAGAAAGAGAAGCGCCTGATTGGAAGAGTTCAGTAGATACGGCTCCTCTGGTAGAATGAGCGCCAAATTTGGAGATATCAATACCGGTCATATCCATGGTTTGTCTAACCCATCTAGCAAGTGTGGATGAAGAAACGAGTATGAGGTTTGCAGAAAGAAATAAGTAGTTGAGAAGAAGATGGAAGTCTAAGGGATTGAGTTCTTGACTAAGGCAACGAACCACACAGAGTTTATCATGATATGGAAAGGAGGGGTAAAAAAACGAATGAAGATTAGTCTTTGTACGATGGAAAATAGAAAACAGAACTCCTTGAGGGGTAAATCGTCTGCAGGAGATATCCAGGGATCTGACATCAGAAACGCATTTAAGTGAAATCAGACAGAGGAGAACTGTGAGTTTAAAAGAGGGAAGCTTAAGAGATAATCATTGTCATCCCAATAGGTAATTATATGTAGGATGATATTGACATCCCAAGTGGAAGAATATTTAGGTAAAGGAGGACGTCTGAAGCGAATGCCTCTGAGTAATTGACAAATTAAAGGGTATTTGCCACTAGGAATAGTTGATAGGGAAATATTTGGAAGAAATTGCAGAACGGTAAAGATTAAGGAAATTTAAGATGTAAGAGGTGCTCGTAAGGGATCCAAATCCCATTGATTGCACCAACGAATCCAAAGTCTCCAGGCTGATCTGTAAGCTGATCTGGTACCTGGGGCCCAGGCATCTGAAAGGATGTCTTTAGTTGACTGAGAAAATTGAAAGTCAGGTCTTGTTGGCCCGAGATCTACCAAGTGACTAGAGGTAATTGATTGGATAGAATTAAAGGGGTACTCCTGTGGAAAACTTTTATTTTTTTATGAACTGGTGCCAGTTAAACAGATTTGTAAATTAATTCTATTAAAAAAGCTTAATCCTTTTATTACTTTTTAGCAGCTGTATGCTACAGAGGAAATTCTTTACTTTTTGAATTTCTTTTTTGTCTTGTCCACAGTGCTCTCTGCTGACACCTCTGTCCATCCATGTCAGGAACTGTCCAGAGCAGCATAGGTTTTCTATGGTGATTTTCTCCTGCTCTGGACAGTTCCTGATATGGGCATCAGGTGTCAGCAGAGAGCACGGTGTACAACACAAAAAAGAAATTAAAAAAATAAAGATTTTCCTCTGTAGCAAACAGCTGCTAAAAAGTACTGAAAGGATTAAGATTTTTTTTATAGAAGTAATTTACAAATCTGTTTAACTTTCTGGCACCAGTTCATTTAAAAAAAAGGTTTTCCTCCGTTGTATCCCTTTAAAGGAGGACAGTTCCCTTGAGGGTCTAGAAGAAGATAGGGGAATTATGGAAGAATTTGTGGAAAATCTATGAGAATACTTAAAGGGGTACTCCGGTGAAAACCTTTTCCCTCCGGTAGGAAGGGGACCACAATGAGTGCCGCAGCTGATAAGACTTGCATCGGATTCTATAATGATATCTGGATTGGAATGAAAAATCGTTTTTCCGTTCCATGTTTCTATGTGGGAAAGCCACCAAAGAAATTCCTCTTTGGCTTCGGAAGAGAGGCGAATTTCATCTGAATAGCCTAGACCTTCTCTCAAATGACGGATTTTCAATCGTTGGAGAGCTTTGTAGTTAAGAGGAGTGGGAAAAATGGCCTGAATGGAAGCTGCAAGAAGGCCTACTATCCGAGCTATTATTCTCAGAGATATCAGATCTTTGCGTAGAACCTGACAAATCTCTTTCCGAATGGTTTTCAATTTCCTCGGAGGAAGGCTCAGAGTGGTCAATTGAGTATTGATCATGAAGCCCAGGAATTCCAGTTCCTGTGATGGAACAAGAACTGATTTTTTGAAATAGATGAGGAAAACCTGTTGAGTTAGGAGGGATAAAGTCCAATCCATGTGGAGCAAAAGTAGATCTTTTGAATGTGCCATGAGAAGAATGTCGTCAAGATATATTATAAGGCAAACCCCGCGACTTCTGAGGGAAGCAAGTACTGGCTTCAGAAGTTTCATGAAACACCTAGGGGCTGACGAGAGGCCGAATGGGAGACAAGTGAATTGACATTTTTGTAGGGCTGCAACGATTAATCCTGGTTATCGATTAAATTCGATAACTGGATTCGTTGTCGACGAATCCCGTTATTGAATAATCGGCCGATTCGTTGTCCGGGGCGCCAGCTGTCATAACGGTGCTGCGGCCGTGCGGTCACACGATAGTCCGCACTGCCACAGCCTCTGTTATGTTTTTAGTTAAGTCCCCTGGCCCACCCTTTGCTACCTACTGCTCACCAATCGTGTGCTGCTGCTCTGTTCTCCTCCCCTGCCGCTTGTGGACGTTCTGCATTATGCCTCCTCAGCCTGCCGTGGAGGACTCCATACTACTGCGGCCGGTAGGACAGTGCACACCGCTTTACCCATGGGGGTATGTGCAGAGCATTCCACCCTTCTGTCTGTAGTACAGACACAAGGATGCAATGCTCTGCACATACCCCCATGCGTAAAACCGTGTATGTAGTACATATACACTGCTATACACAGGGGGGGGGGGGAGGGGTGCCGAGCATTTGGATCCTAGAGTCTGTACTACAGACATGGGTCTGGTGCAATGCTCTGCAGTCTGAAAATACCCCCATGCGTATAGGAGTGCTGTTTAAAAAGTGTAAAGTATAAAAACAAATAAAATGTAAATAAACCGCTCCCCTTTTCCTCTTGCTATACATGGATAATTGTCTGAAATATTAAAATTAGATGTTAATAAATCATTAACATTTTATTTTAATAGTTCAGACAGTTACCCATGCAGCAATATCAAATTTACGCTGGTTTCTGTACAGGATCATTATTATCCTGTACAGCAACCGGCGTAAACGTAAAAAAAAATAAAAAAAAAGTCCAAAATTGATGTTGTTTGATGATGTTGTTCTACAAACTTTTAATATGGCCATTGTACATAATTCTTCAAGTAGAATCACCTGGACTCCTTATTTTGACATTTTGAAGTTTTTTCCGATTAATCGATAAAATAATCAACAACTAATCGATTATTAAAATAATAGTTCGCTGCAGCCCTACATTTTTGATTGTTCCTAAGAAATTGTAGGAAAATTTGGGATGAAGGGTGAATCGGGATCGTAAGATAAGCGTCTTTTAATAAAATGTCTCTTAGACGGTCAATGCCTTCCATTTTGAAGTGGCGATAAATTACTAAATTGTTGAGAATTTTTAAGTTGATGACAGGCCTTTGACCTCAGTCTTTCTTTTTGACCAAAAAGAGATTGCTCAGGAACCCTGTGGAATGTATGGGTACAGGGAAAATAGCCTTCTTTGAAAGAAGTTCTTTTACTTCCAGATCTATAAGATTCTTGTCCGGCAGAGAAAATTGAATAGGATGAGGGAGGTAGAATTGGACGGGAGGAGCAACAAATTCTATTTGATAACCAATGACAGTGTTTAAAATCCATGAGTCGGATGTAATCATACTCCAATTTTTTGAAAAATTTAGGAGTCTTCCTCCCAATGGGATATGTAGGGAAGAATATAGGGTTGTACTTACCTGTAGGTGGTCTGGAACGTGGATATCCTCAATCTGCCCCTGTATGGGAAAAAAGTTGGGGGAATGGAGGCTGGTCCTGCAAATTGGGGTTGAGGAGGTGGGTAGGAGCCTCTATATTGTGGTCTAATTTCGAAGGATGGGCCGGAAGAGGGGCTCAGTCCTCTTCCTGCCTTCCCAAAAATTTTTGGGGAAAATACTTTTTTCATTGATATTTGAGCCTTATTTAATGTAGAAAAAAGGCCTACATACTTATTCATTTCTTGAATAAATTTGTCCCCAAATAATAAACCTTTGGTGGGATTAAGGGGTTCAGTAGAAGCCAGGTTTGTTTGTTGGGGGTCAATCTTCATTAAAATCGGTGGAAAGTGCTAAATTGGCATTGCCGAAAAGACATACCGTTCTTTGGGCCCAACCCCTAAGGGTCTCAATGTCCACAAAAGTATTATTTTTTTAAGCTTCTTCATCTAAATCAAGTATTTTGGTGATGGGGCCTAATAGATCCATCAGCTTGTCTTGACAAGCTTTGAAACTCCTTTTTGGGGATTTTTTCCTGTTTTGAATAAAAACATTTTGTTAGAAGGGGATCTAATTTGGGGGTAACAGAAGAGTTGTGGGGTAGGGGTAAGGCGAGGACATTCAGCTTTAAAGGGGTATTCCAGGCAAAAACTTTTTTTTATATATCAACTGGCTCCGGAAAGTTAAACAGATTTGTAAATTACTTCTATAAAAAAAAATCTTAATCCTTTCAATAGTTATTAGCTTCTGAAGTTTTCTGTCTAACTGCTCAATGATGATGTCACGTCCCGGGAGCTGTGCATGCTGGGAGAATATCCCCATAGGAACTGCACAGCTCCCTGGACATGAGTCATCAGAAAGCAGTTAGACAGAAAAAAACAACTCAACTTCAGAAGCTAATGACTATTGCAAGGATTAAGATTTTTTAATCGAAGTAATTTACAAATCTGTTTAACTTTCCGGAGCCAGTTGATATATAAAAAAAAGTTTTGGCCTGGAATTCCCCTTTTAAGCTTATTTCTTGAAGTTCTGTCAAGACTTTTGTTGACCCATGTGGCCAGATATTCTGCCACTTTGGCGTCCGGCAGCCATTCTCCAGAGCGAGGATGGTAAATAAGGGAAGGATCGAAAAAAGGATCCTCTGAGTTGCTTACCGTGGCATCTTCCTCTGTCACAGGGTCCTCGTGGTCATCACCACTTTCCTCCGAGACATAGGTTATATCATCAACATCTTGGATATCTGAATCTACTGATTCATCCGAGAAAGTGTCTCTGAAGGAGTCAGGCTTGGATCTATTAGCGGATTTTTTAGCCCTAAAAGATTGGACCTCCTCGCGGCCATACATGGTGAGTTAGAACCACTGTCAGTATTTTGGGGTTTAGAGGCAGGTTGGTGGACTCCAGAGTGGAGTTTTGGAATCTTAGATGAATAAGGACCACCAGAAACATGGCGTTTTTTTACTTTTAACCTTGCCTGGACCTTGTAGTCCTTTGGCAAGATCAGATATGGATTCCTTAGGAGACCAAAATTGGTCTGAAGGAGTTATCGGTTGTACAACCCCAGTATCTTGAGGGTTAATATGCTGTAATGCCATACAAATAGATTCCTAGGAGACTCTTTCCTAGGACTGTATCCGCCTTTTCCAGCCCACCGGAGCACCTGAAAGCTGAACTAATTTATGCAGGATAAGTGATCAACTGCCAAGCCGAGAAGTTTGTGACAAATCAAATTTACTGTAAGTTCGCTCATCTCTAGTCATGACATCAGAGGAAATTAGTTTCTTTTTTGGATTTCTCTTTAGTATACAGACCCTAAAAAGTACTCTAGGGTTTAAGATTTTTTTTAATAGAAGTGATTTACAAATCTGTTTAACTTTCTGGCACCAGTTGATTTAAAAAAAAAAAAGTTTTCCACGGGAGTACCCCTTTAAGCAAAAGCCACAAGGTGGCAGTACAGTATCAAGTATGTGAAGAAACAGGCATTTATTTGATAGAAAATATATACATTGTGAAGGATGTGAGGAGAAACACAGTAGCGTAACCGGACGGCTCTGACGCTCTGAGGCGAGTGTCAGAAGCCCGCCGATACCTGACAGGAGATCACCTCGCTGTCAGGAGATCTCGCGAGAGCCAACGGACGAGCTCTCGGAGAGGGAAGATGTCGCTTGTGACGCAGAAGGAGAAAAAAAGAGGAGTGAGCGGCGGAACAAACGGTAAAGTATGGCAGAAGATATGGGATGTGGTGCAAATCGGGTGAGGATAATTAAAGTAATATGAGACATAAGAGGTGTTTTGTAAACGTAAAATTTGAAGAATGGAGCGGAAAATGAAAGAGGAAAAGTGAACAAGAGGGGGGTAAGAAATATAATATGAAAATGAAGAGATAATATAGGGACTAAAAAGAAAGAAATAATGGGGGAACAATATTGAAAACATGGAATAAGAAAATGACAATAACTACTAAATAAATATTGAAATAAATAAATATTATAATAAAATAAATATTCAAATGAAATAAATATATATATATATATATATATATATATATATATATGTGTGTGTGTGTGTGTGTGTGTATATATATCAGAATAAATCACAGAAATAAAAGTTTGATAAATTAAATTAAATAAAAAATGTTCTGGGGAGCAAAATTTACTTATCTTAACCAACTGCTGAGCAGCAAAGAAGAAAGAAGTTACCTAGATGTCATTTACCTATATATCCTATTGGTTATGATAGTACAGCACAGTAGGTTGTACCCTAGATTCTACGTTTATATGCACTTCATATGTAAAAAAAAAATTCTCTAATACATACAGTATCTACTTGCTGCTGAGTTCAGTAAAAGAAGTTAAAAGTATAATATGAGCATCTTGTCTTGCCTCAAAATCACTTTTCACCTGACAAGGCTCCCTGTCCCAAGTCCCTTACTGATCTTCTGCTCTGGCTTCTTCTAGGTATTCCTGTTCAGAGTGAAATGATGCATGCTGGCTAATCCCGCCATCTGCATCATAGAGAAAGCACTGGCCAGGCAGGGAACTGAATGTTCCCTTGCTCCAGGTCACGCTCAGCTAGTCATTTTATTGTTAGTATTAAAGACACTAATATAAATGAATGCGGGAAGAATAAATGCCTCCTCAGGAAATGGCTGCTGGATGATTGGCAGTTGCTGTCCACCCTTTGAGTGCTATAGTTGATGTAACAAAGAACATAGCTAGTAATATGCTAAATATCAATTAGTTTTTGTTCTTTTTATGCTCACATTGCTCTGCATGCAAATAGAAAATAGAACAGACTTACTGACAGGCACCATTAAGTCCACAGAAGACCTTAGAAGACCTTCAGCCTGTATAGACCTTTTGATAAATAGCGATCATCTTCACTTTCCTAAGGAGAAAAATCCCACACTCTTTGAGAGGTCAGCTTTCAGCAAATAAGGAAGTGTTAAGAATATGGCTCCAGCATTTATTTTCTGCAATTATTCTGCTATGAAGAAAACACATTGAACCACAGTCTTGGAGCAGCTACTCATAAATAGCGAATTGTTTAGATTTAGTCTCCTCCAGGGTTTAGTGACATCTAGAGAAATGAGAAATCATTGTTTAAAACATACCATGACCATTGATTTTTTACAAGTGGCTGATTCTTATCTTTTAAGAAACGTATTTCCTTTCAAACTTTTTCTATTAGTGGGTTTGAAAGATCCAGACAGTGATATGTTTGCTCTATGTTCTATTTAGCAAGTGCATAAGAAAAAAAACATTTTAAAAAATCCCCTTTAAAGTAATTTTGTATCTTTAGGGTCTATTCACACGCACAATATACTGACCATATTTGAAGCGCAGGATTTGCAGCTGCAGATATGATGAAGCTGTGTTCAATCATTTAGTTTTTATTGAAATCGGCAGCATAAAATCTGAAGCTTTAAATCCTGCTAATCAAATATGCACAGGATACAGTACGTGTTAATACATATTTTATGTTCTTTGTACGCCAAAAACCAAGTAGAGCTACAAACTCCAATTTTTGTTAAAACAAATACATTTTATAAATTTTTTGTAAAACAAGGAAGGACGGATCCCCCCTCAGGTTAACATCAAGGAAAGAAATAAAGTCAGTGTGTTCTGTGACAGTGAATTGCAAATTAAGAGTGTTGGAATTGAGATGGATAGAAAATTCTGGTACGGTCGCCACACCGGGACCCCATATGAATATGAGGTCGTCTATGTAGCGACCGTACCAGATAAGATGGTGAACAAAGGGGTTAGCAGAAGAAAAAAGATGAACAGATTCCCACCAACACAGCGATAGACTGGGAGAATTTGGCCCCCATAGAAGCACCAGTGATTTGAACTAAGAAACACCCATCATACATGGGTTCAAGAAGAAAACAAACAAGAAGACCCAGAAATTCCCGTAAGTCAGCAGAGTATGAAGAGTATGTTGAGAGAAACCATTGGAGTGCAGTTAGTGCTAAATGGTGTGAGATGACAGAGTACAGGGATGTGACATCTGCTGATACCCAAGAGTAAGATGAGTGCCATGATATATCGTTTAGATTGAGTAGGTGTTTAGTATCCTATATGTAAACTGGGATCTGGGGAATGAGCGGTTGGAGGAGTGATTCCACCCAAGCACAAAGGTTCTCGTTGAAGGAACCAATGCCCTCAATGATAGGCCTGCAACGAGGGGGGGAAAAAGAGCTTGTGGAAAATGGGGATCACAGGGTGATCAATAATAAAAAAATCCGCCTCACAGGAGGTAAAGAAACCCTTCTCCGTCCCAAGACCCATAAGCTCCGTTAGCTGTTGCTTAAAGATATTAGTGGGGTCGGATCTGAGAACACTATATGTGTTCAGATCCGACAGCATGTCTAAATTAATTTGACGATAAAGCCCCTTATCTAAAACAACAACACATTTTTAGTGCACCAGGATGTGCCTGTACTCCGAGTCCCCCTTTTGTTATGATGCGAGTGCAGGATCTGTTCTTTCATCATAGACGACAGGTCATGGCTGCTATCAGCAGCCAGGGACCTGCCGGTAATGGCAGACATCAACGAACACGCAGATGTCCGCCATTAACCTCTCAGAAGCCGTGATCAATATTGATCACTGCATCTGCAGTGGTTCCGGTGGCTCATCTGATTGCCCACAGCACTACCGCGGGGATCAGATCAGCTAAGATGGCGGCCGGAGGTCTGCTTACCTGCCTTGTGATGCTATTATGGTGTCTTCTTCTCTGGTCTGCCATCGAGCAGACCAGAGAAGTAAATCACAGATATCTCTGATCAGTGCTAGGCATCAGTATCGGCAATCCAAAGATTGCAATATATAAAATATAAATAAAATCTACATATTTGGTTTCGCCGGGTGCAGAAATGTCCGATCTGTAAAAACATTATGGTAATGATCCTGAATGGTGAACAGCGTAAACATTACATTTCCTGTATACAGAAAAATAAAAAAGTTATAGGGATCAGAAGAGGACAATTTGAAATATGCTAATTTTGTTCAATAAAGTTTGACTTCTCATAAAAGTAGAGCAATATTAGAAAAACTATATAAATTGGTTATCCTTTTATTCACGTTGACCTACAGAATAAAGCGAACCTATCATCTTAACCATAAAGTGTACTGTGTAAAAACAAAACCCACCAAAAGTAACAAAATTGCGGTTTTCTCTTCTATTCCCCCCCCCCCCCCCCCCACAAATAGTACTTTTTTGTTGTTATTTGAGGATAAAATGAAAGCTGTCATTACAAAGTACAATTGGTCAGGCAAAAAACAAGTCCTCATATAGGTCTATAGGGGAAAAAAAAAAAAAAAGTTAAGGCTCTTAGAAGGTGAGGCGGAAAAAGAAAAAATGCTAAATTGGAATTTTCAAGGCCAAAATGGCGCTATCGCTGATGTCTGTGGCTGCTGACAGCCGCCGGGACCCACCGTGCATGAAGGGAGCGCAGCTCCTGTGCACGATTCATAGCTGTGCCGTAAATGTACATTTATGGCGGATGTCTTTAAGAGGTTAAACCAGTTTATGTATTTATGTATATATATATATATATATATATATATGTATTAGGGTTGCACGATATTACGCAAAAGCAATCAAATCGCGATTTTTGCTTTTTGCGATATGGCGATACAGCCCCCCGGGAAAACATGCGATTATCTGCTCAGGCCGGCTCCCGTGGCCAGAGCAGGTAAAAACTAATTTAAATTCTAAAAGTCAGTGTTTCCCAACCAGGGGGCCTCCAGCTGTTGCAAAACAAAAACTCTTAGCGTGCCTGGACCGGCAAAGTCTGTCCGGGCATGCTGGGAGTAGTAGTTTCACAACAGTTGGAGGCACCCTGCTAAAATTACTGAGCTAAGGGCGCAGGGAGAGAAATAAAAAAAAAAAGTTCTGCTCACCTAGTCCCGGTCCTGCAGATTCGTCTCTGTGCGCTCTGGAGTTTCCTCCCTTTTTAGTACAGTAGGACCTTTGGCTTAAAAGGGAATCACTGGCTGCAGTGGTGTCATATGTCAATATAGGTAAAAGTAGATCCGGGCACATTAATTGTAATGTATAAATACTGTGCAATTGGGAGCTACCCATATGCAGTTGAGAAAGGCTTTACAGCCGGAACGCGTGCTGCGTTCTTTTCAGCATGAATTAATGCTTAAATAAAAATGATCAAGATTTGCATCAAGATTGTTGTGTGCCGGGGTCTACTTTTACCTATATTGATCTACTTCGATCCACGAGCACCTCTAGTACCAGTGCCGACCTCCTCTTTACTCTTACTTGTGTCATATGTCAAGCCAGTGATTTGCTGATGGGGAAAGGTCTTGTACTGCAGCAATACAGTAGGTTTCCCGGGTCCCGCGGAAGATTTGAAATCTGCCCGGGAAACCCAGTGTATTGCTGCAGTACAAGAATACAAGAAAGTGACCGGAGGGGGGGGGGGGGAGGAATGTGACAAGGGGGGGGGAGGAATGTGACAAGGAGGGGAATGTGACTAGGGTGGGGAAGATATGACTAGGGTGGGGAGGATATGACGGGGGGGGGGGGGGATGTGACTGGGGGGGATGTGACAAGGGGGAGGAGAATGTGACAAGGGGGGATGTGACAGGGGAGGAGAATGTGACAAGGGGGAAGAAAATGTGACGGTGTGACAAGGGGGGATGTGACAAGAGGGGGTGTGACAAGGGGGGGGGGGGGTATGACGGGAGGAGAGTGTGAAATAGGCGGTGGGCATAAAATGGGTGGATAGATGTGAAATGGAGGCGATTGGACATGAAATGGGGGGATTTCACCATTTTTTTTTTTAATTATATCGCATCGCATATCGCAATCGCAATATTTAGGCCCAAAATCGCACATTTTCCCCATATCGTGCAGCCCTAATATGTATATGTTTATACTGTTATTATCTACACTATATAGAAAGGTTTGGCAAATGACAGGTACACTTTAAGTTAAATATGTTTCCCACAAAAGATTATACAGAATAAGTAGGACAGGCCTGGTACAGGAAATCATGTGGCTCAAGCAGTCAGACACGTAAATGTTGGCACCCCTGACATTTTTAAAGAAGATGAAGTATTTCTCACAGAAAAGGATTGCAGTAACACATGGTTTGCTATACACATGTTTTATTCCCTTTGTGTGTATTGGAACTAAACCAAAAAAGGAGGAAAAAAAGCAAATTGGACATAATGTCACACCAAACTCCAAAAATGGTCTGGACAAGATTATTGGCACCCTTTCAAAATTGTGGATGAATAAGATTGTTTCAACCATGTGATGCTGGGGCAAGGAACAGATGTGAGCAATATAAAAATCACACCTGAAAGCAGATAAAAATTAGAGAAGTTCACTTAGTCTTTTGCATTGTGTGTCTGTGTGTGCCACACTAAGCATGGACAACAGAAAGAGGAGTCTGAAGACTTGCGAACCAAAATTGGGGAAAAATATCAACAATCTCAAGGTGACAAGTCCATCTCCAGAGATTTAGATTATCCTTTGTCCACAGTGCACAACATTATCAAGAAGTTTGCAACCCATGGCACTGTAGCTAATCTCCCTGTGTGTGGACGGAAGCGAAAAATTGATGAAAGGTGTCAACGCAGGATAGTCTGGATGTTGGAAAAGCAGCCCCAAACATGTTCCAAAGATATTCAAGCTATCCTGCAGGCTCAGGGAGCCTCAGTGTCAGCGCAAACTATCCGTTGACATTTAAATGAAATTAAATGCTATGGCAGGAGACCCAGGAGGACCCGACTGCTGACACAGAGACATAAAAAAGCAAGACTACATTTTGCCAAAATGAACTTGAGTAAGCCAAAATCCTTCTGTGAAAACATCTTGTGGGCAAGTGAGACCAAGATAGAGCTTTTTGGTAAAGTACATAATTCTACGGTTTACTGAAAACGGAATGAGGCATACAAAGAAAAGAACACAGTACCTATGGTAAAATATGGTGGAGATTCAATTATGTTTTGGGGTTGTTTTGCTGCCTCTGGCACTGGGTGCCTTGAATGTGTGCAAGGCATCATGAAATCTGAGGATTACCAACGGATTTTGGGTCGGACTGTACAACCCAGTCAAAAAGCTGGGTTTGTCTCCGAGATCTTGGGTCTTCCAGCAGGACAATGACCTTCAATATATATGACCCCTTCAACTTCAAAAAGCACCCAGAAATGGATGGCAACAAAGCGCTGGAGAGTTCTGAAGTGGCCAGCAATTAGTCCAGATCTAAATCCCATTGAACACCTGCGAAGGGAGTCCTTGCAATAAGAGAGACCTGGAGCAGTTTGCAAAGGAAGAGTGGTCCAACATTCCGGCTGAGAGGTGTTGGACATTTTATTGATGGTTATAGGAAGTGACTGATTTCAGTTATTTTTTCCAAAGGGTGTGCAACCAAATATTAAGTTAAGGGTGCCAATAATTTTGTCCAGTCCATTTTTGCAGTTTGGTGTGACTTTATGTCCAATTTGCCTTTTTCCTCCCTTTTTTGGTTTAGTTCCAATGTACACAAAGGGAATAAACATGTGTATAGTAAAACATGTGTTACTGCAATCCTTTTTTGTGAGAAATACTTGGGGGGGGGCAGATTTATCTTCCATATTTAGTCATGTTATGATCACTCAGGTAGAAAGCTCATATCAGTCAATGTATAGTTATGAGAGCTCTTTTGTTAACTACACAATAAACAGGTTATTTAGCCTATCAGTGTTCGATCTGTTGGGGTGCATCTCCTGCCAATTAGCTGTTTAAAGGGGCTGTGGTACTTGTGTGGGCACTGCAATGTCTTCAGTGTTTACCTTTGCACACTCTTGCAATCACTATACTATCAATAGCTGCATTGTAAGATACTTCAGCGTTGTCCTATTCACTTGGAGTCTATGCATTCTGAGTACAGCCTCTTTTAGTAAGCGTTGGCCATTTAATTAAATGGTAGGCACTATAGGGTAGTATTGTGTAGACAGGGCTGCTATAGAAATATACACTTAATAGGTGCTCAATGCGCATCAGTTGGGAAAACGTAGACACGGCAAATGTTTGGCCGTCAGCTTACTGAAGGTACTCAAACATCAGGCAGTACATAACTAGGTCCTGTGAGTTGCTGCCAGGAAAAATAAGGGGAATTTCCAAACAAAAGGTAATTATATAGTTTTTTTTTTTTTTTTTTTTTTAAAGCTTATTTCAATAATGGATTTTCCTTAGGTGTAGAAATACAAACTAAAAGTACAGAGCTGTCTTTATACACATATGATAGAGACAACCCTTTCTCCAAAGAAGTCAGGGATCAGGGCTAACATGTTGCCTTTTAGGGTGCGTTCACATGCTCTCTGTTTTTGCAGGTTTTCCGCAGCGTATTTGAAAGGGGCGGGCTCTTCTTGGCTGTCCATAGCAGATTGTCCGCGGCGGAATTTACGCTGCGGAAAATCCTCCGCAGTCCCTACTGACTTCAATGGGGCTTGCGGCGGATTTTCCGCAGCGTAAATTCTGCCGCGGACAATCTGCTATGGACAGCCCAGAAGAGCCCGCCCCTTTCAAATACGCTGCGGAAAACCCGCAAAAACAGAGAGCGTGTGAACGCACCTTTAAAATGTATTACCCTTCAGCTCTTTTGGGGTTAGAGTTGTATTATGTGTATAAACAACAATCTATACTCCCTTTGTCTTATTGGACCTGTGGAAGTGAACAATCCATTCAAATAAAGATACAGTATTTGCTTACTTTACTTCTGTTTGGAAATTTCACTTATTTGCCCTTGCAGTGTATCCTGGAACCATTACCTTTTATTTACACTACTACATATTTTAATGAGGAGAGAGGAATAAGCGGCACCCGGACACCTCTGTCTTTGTTTTGTCTGTGTATCCTCACGTAATATCCTATCATGCCAAGATGTCTATGGAATGAAGAGGAAAAGAAAGCTTCATTGAATGTGTGCTGAGATACTAAATGTATAACAATTCCCTTATACACAACTTGTATCAGGAGAAGTGATTTGATAATAGAACTGTAAATTACATTTCCCATATGAGCTACTGTAGATCTACTGGTGAAAATTTAATTTTCAATGCGCGTGTGCCATAGATCTTATCTATGATCACAACTGCTTGCTTTACTACTTGGATATCTGGTATTATTAAATTGCCTTAAAGGGGTACCCCGGTGGAAAACTTTAATTTTTTTTTTTAAATGAACTAATGCCAGAAAGATAAACAAATTTGTAAATTAATTCTATTTAAAAATCTTTACCCTTCCAGTATTTTTAGCAGCTTTATGCTACAGAGGAAATTCTTTTCTCTTTGAATTTCTTTTTTGTCTTGTCCACAGTCCTTCTGCTGACACCTCTGTCCGTGTCAGGAACTGTCCACAGCAGCATAGGTTTGCTATGGGGATTTTCTACTGCTCTGGACAGTTCCTGATATGGGCAACATGTGTCAGTAGAAGGCACCGTGGACAAGACAAAAAAGAAATTTAAAAATAAAAGAATTTCCTCTAACATACAGCTGCTAAAAGTTACTGGAAGGATAAAGATTTTTTTTAATTGAAGTAATTTACAAATCTGTAACTTTCTTTCACCAGTTTATTTAAAAAACAAATGTTTTCCACCGGAGTACCCCTTTAATAGAGATTAGTGAATTTTTGAAAAATTCGATGTGGCCAATTCGCCGAATTTTCCGAAAAAATTTGGTTCGGTCAGAATTTTTTTTTGCGGCCAATCGATATTAAAAATGGCTATTTCTGGCCTACAGAGAGACTCAGAAGGGGTGTAGAACACTTTGCCTTGTCCGAACACGCATAGGGAGTGTGCTGTGTTAGTGAAATAATACTGTTACTCAGTATGACATGCAGATTACAGGCATCACTATTAGAATCACTGCCGCAGAGCATCTGGATGTGGCAGAATTTTTATGTAATTTTTATTTCATTTAACCCCTACAGGACCCATGACATAACGTTACGTCACGACACCCTGGGTCTTAAGGACCCATGACGTACAGTTACGTCATGGGCAGTTCCGGTCCTCACGGGGGGGGGATCGGACCGGGATGCCTGCTGAAATCATTCAGCAGGCATCCCGTGCAAACGCCCAGGGGGGTCATCGAACCCCCCCCCCCCCCATGTCGGCGATCGCGGCAAATCGCAAGTAAATTCACACTTGCGATTCCGGGTCATTACGGGTCTATGGTGACCCGTAATATAAAGGGGGATCGTGGTTGTCTAAGACACCCACGATCCCCCTGCTATCCGTGCTATTGGTCGCCAGAAACGATGACCAAGTTAGCTAGTTAGTTACCGAACGACTGAGTTAGGTAACAGTGTGCCTCCAGCTGTTGCAAAAGTACAACTCCCATCATGCACGGTCTGTCAGTACAGGGAGATGTGGTTTTGAAACAGCTGGAGGTTTGCCCCCCCCCCCCAGGTGAACGTACAGGGTACATTCACACAGGCAGGTTTCCTGCTTTAAGTTTGGGCTGCGGCATATTTTTCGCTGCAGCGCCAACTCCTAGCGGGAAACTCGCCGTAACCCGCCAGTGCGAATGTACCCTAAAAACACTACACTAACACATAATAAAGAGTAAAACACTACATATACACCCCTTACACTGCCCCCCCCCCCCCCAATAAAAATCAAAAACGTATTGTATGGCAGTGTTTCCATCACGGAGCCTCTAGCTGTTGCAAAACAAGAACTCCCAGCATTTCTGGACAGCTACTGACTGTCCAGGCATGCTGGGAATTTAGCAACAGCTGGAGGCACCCTGTTTAGGAATCACTGGCGTAGAATACCCCTATGTCCAACCCTATGCGATCCCTAATTTAGTCCTCAAATGCGCATGGAGCTCTCTCACTTCGGAGCCCTGTCGTATTTCAAGGAAAGAGTTTAGGGCCACATATGGGGTATTTCCATACTCGGGAGAAATTGCACTACCAATTTTGTGGGGCTTTTTCTCCTTTTACCCCTTATGAAAAGGAAAAGTTGGGGGCTACACCAGCTTGTTAGTGTAAAAAAATTAAAAAATTTACACTAACATGCTGGTGTTGCCCCATACTTTTTATTTTCACAAGCGTTAAAAGGAAGAAAAGACCCCCAAAATTTGTAACGCAATTTCTCATGAGTACGGAAATACCCCATATGTGGGCATAAAATGCTCTGCGGGTGCACAACAAGGCTCAGGAGTAAGAGTGCACCATGTACATTTGAGGCCAAAATTGGTGATTTGCACAGGGATGGCAGATTTTACAGCGGTTCTGACATAAACGCAAAAAAAGAAATACCCACATGTGACCCCATTTTGAAAACTACACCCCTCATGTAATGTAACAAGAGGTACAGTGAGCATTTACGCCCCACAGGTGTCTGACAAATTTTTGGAACAGTGGTCCGTGAAAAAGAAAAATGTAATTTTTCATTTGCACAGCCTACTGTTCCAAAGATCTGTCAAACGCCAGTGGAGTGTAAATACTCGCTGCACCTCTTATTAAATTCTGTGAGGGATGTAGTTTCCAAAACAGGGTCACATGTGAGGGTAGTCCACTGTTCTGGCAGCACTGGGGGCTTTGTAAACGCACATGGCCCCTGACTTCCATTCCAAACTATTTTTTTTTCCAAAAGCTCAATGGCGCTCCTCCTCTTCTGAGCATTGTAATGCGCCAGCAGAGCACTTGATGTCCACACATGGGGTATTTCCATACTCAGAAGAGATGGGGTTACAAATTTTGGGGGGCATTTTCTCATATTACCCCTTGTAAAAAAAAATTATTTGAGGGAAAACTAGCATTTTAGTGAAAAAAAATCATTTACATCCAACTTTAACGAAAAGTCGTCAAACACCTGTGGGGTGTTAAAGCTTACTGGACCCCTTGTTAGGTGCCTTGAGGGGTGTAGTTTCTAAAATAGTATGCCATGTGATTTTTTTTTTTTGCTGTCCTGGCACCATAGTGGCTTCCTAGATGGGACATGCCCCCCAAAAACCATTTCAGCTAAATTTACTTTTCAAAAGCCAAATGTGACTCCTTCTCTTTTGCCCGCAAAGCATTTTACGTTCTAACATGGGGTATTTCCATACTCAGAAGAGATGGGGTTACAAATTTTGCGGGTCATTTTGTCCTATTATCCCTTGTAAAAATTCTACATTTGAGGGAAAACTAGCATTTTAGTGAAAAAAATAATAATAATAATTTACACATCCAATTTTAAGGAAAAGTCGTCAAACACCTGTGAGGTGTTACGGCTCACTGGACACCTTGTTACGTGCCTTGAGGGGTGTGGTTTCCAAAACAGTATGCCATGTGTTTTTTTTTTTTTTGTTTTTTTTTTGCTGTTCTGGCACCATAGGGGCTTCCTAAATGTGACATGCCCCCAAAAACCTTTTCAGAAAAACTCACTCTCCAAAATCCTATTGTCGCTCCTTCCCTTCTGAGCCCTCTACTGCGCCCGCCGAACACTTGACATACACATATGAGGTATTTTCTTCCTCGAGAGAAATTGGGTTACACATTTTAGGAAGATTTTAGGAAGATTTCTCTCCTTTTACCCGTTGTAAAAATTCAATAACTGGGTCTACAAGAACATGCCAATGTTAAAAATGAAGATTTTGAATTTTCTCCTTCAATTTGCTGCTATTCCTGTGAAACACCTAAAGGGTTAACAAACCTTTTGAATGTAATTTTGAATACTTTGAGGGGTGCATTTTTTATAATGGGGTCATTTGTGGGGTATTTCTAATTTGAAGGCCCTTCAAATCCACTTCAAAACAGAACTGGTCCCTGAAAAATTTCGATTTTGAAAATTTTGTGAAAAATTGGAAAATTGCTGCTGTACTTTGAAGCCCTCTGATGTCTTCCAAAAGTAAAAACATGTCAAGTAGACATATTGTATATGTGAATCAATATATAATTTATTTGGAATATTCATTTTCCTTATAAGCAGAGAGCTTCAAAGTTAAAATAAATGCAAAATGTAAAAAATTTTCATAAAATTTTTGCATTTTTCACCAAGAAATTATGCAAGTGTCGACAATATTTTACCACTAACATAAAGTAGAATATGTCACGAAAAAACAAACTCTGAATCAGAATGAAAGGTATAAGCATCCCAGAGTTATTAATATTTAAAGTGACAGTGGTCAGATGTGCAAAAAATGGCCGGGTCCTACAGTGAAAATTGGCTGGATCCTTAAGGGGTTAATTTGAATTTATTTACATTTTTTGATTACCCATTCTGGTGAGCATCGAGCTGGCGGTGCTCCGCCAGGCAAGATACCACCTGTTCCAGCCCCTGCCTCTGTGTCCCCCTGACTGTGAAAGTGCAAATGTTTCATTTAATCAGTTATGGTTCATTGTTTTTACTCCAAGCTGTTTCATTGAATTATTGTAATAATTCCACATGTAATAGGATGTCGACGGCCATAGGGCCTCAGTCTTGAAAATATTACATCAATTTTTTTTTATTAAAATTTAAGATTTATATTAGATTTCCAAGTTTAATGTCCCGATGTTTACTTTGAACTAATACTGTATGACCACAAAACCCAATCTAACAAGGAGTCACATGGCACCACAATGACAGAGCCTAGAGGTGGCAGCAGCATGAAGGCGACCATAATCTGGCAGAATGACACCACCTGGAATTAGCGGCAGCATGAGGAGACCATAGGGCCTCACAATCCCGAAGATTAAAAGATGAATTTTCACATTTAAATTGAATATTCATGGTAGCCAGTGCTACCATAAAAATGTTTAGGTAATGTCCCAGCAGCATGAGGAGACCATAGGGCCTCACAATCCCTAAGCTTAAGGGTACTTTCACACATACAGGATCCTGCGCAGATTTGATGTGCAGGATTTGTAACTGCCAATTAGAAGCTGTGCTCAGTCATTCAGTTTACATTGAAATCTGCAGCAGAAAATCATGTGCATCAAATCCTGCGCATCAAATCTGCGTACGTGTGAATGTACCCTAAAATATTAATTTCACATTTAAATTTATGATTTATGGTAGCTAGTGCTACCATAAACATTTTTAGGTAATGTCGCAGCAGCATGAGAGGACCATAGGGCCTCGCAATCTCTAAGATTAAAGGGGTATTCCAGGCCAAAACTTTTTTTTATATATCAACTGGCTCCGGAAAGTTAAACAGATTTGTAAATTACTTCGATTAAAAAATCTTAATCCTTCCAATAGTTATTAGCTTCTGAAGTTGAGTTGCTGTTTTCTGTCTAAATGCTTTCTGATGACTCACATCCCAGGACCTTTGCAGCTCCTATGGGGATAGTTTCCCATCATGCACAGCTCCCGGGATGTGACATCATCATTGAGCAGTTAGACAGAAAACTTCCGAAGCTAATAACTTTTGGATGGATTAAGAATTTTTAATAGAAGTAATTTACAAATCTGTTTAACTTTCCGGAGCCAGTTGATATATAACATTTTTTGCCTGGAATACCCCTTTAAAAGATGAATTTTAAAATTTTAATTGAAGCTAGTGCTACCATAAAATTTTTTTAGGTAATGTCCCATCAGCATGAGGTAACCATATAGTGGCTAAATGACACCGCCTGGAGGTGGCGGAAGCATGAGGAGACCATATAGTTGCTGAATGGCACAGCATGAGGAGAACATATGGTGGCAGAATGAGACAGCCTGGAGGTGGCAGCAGCAGCATCAGGAGTCCTGAAAGTGACCTGGTAACAGAGTGGTGTGGTGGGTGGCAATACCAGTACCCGGTGACGAAAGTGGGTGAAAAAAGGTCTGATCCAGAGGAATGTTTGTAACTAGGGGGGCAGCGCCTTAAATCTTTTTAGCAGTATCCATATTTGTGAAGTGTTGGTGTGACACCATGGTCAATCAACTCTGATGCATCAGGCATTGGTGGGTGGAAATCCAGGCTGATTCATCTTCACAAAGGTCAGTCTCTCCACATTTTTTTGTGGACAGGCAAGCTCTCCTTGGGGTGACTATGGCCCCTGCCGCACTAAACACCCGCTCTGATGGCACACGACTGGCCGGGCAAGACAGCTTTTCCAGGGCGAACTCTGCTAGTTGCGGCCACAAATCAAGTTTGGCTGCCCAGAAGCCCAGCGGATCTTCAAGGTGTGGTGGCATGAGCATGTCAAGGTATGCCACCACCTTCTTGTTCAGGTCCTGCCCCAGGTCTACCTGCTGCTGATGAGACTATGCGGGTGAAGAAAGGTACTCATCAGCGACTGTAGACTCAGGCTGCTGCTGATGGAGCTGGTACTGCTCCTGCCACCCCACCCCTCCACAGCAGCCATGGCAGTGGAAGGTGAACGCAGAGGGCCCCTCGAGTCAGACCTGCGAGAGGATGGACGATGGTGCCAATAGGTATCAGCCAACTGACTACGTAGGATGTCTCTGTAGTAGGTCAGTTTGTCCTCCCTCTCAGTTTGTGTAAAAGAGGCCCCCATTTTTTACTGGAAGCGAGGGTCCAATAAGGTGGAGAGCCAGAAGTCATCCCGCTGCCGAAAGGTGAGAATTCGGCGGTCACTACGCAAGCAACTGTGCATGCATTGTGCCACTTGTGCACGTGACTCGGAGGGACTCCCTGCCTCCATCTCCACTGCATACTGCCATGGTATGTCTGGGTCCTCTGTCTCGCCTTTCTCATAACCCTCTAGCTCCTCTAGCTGCTCCTGCTCCTTCTCTCCTGTCAGATTACTAGAAAAACTACCACAGGGCTCATGAGGCCGTGAGATGTAGGTGCCACATTTCCAGTGCTCTGACTAGCCTTCATTTCCAACACATGTTGTAGGAAATGAAGCAGTGGAATCATGTCGTTCATCCCGTATTCCTGGCGACTGACTAATAATGTGGATTCCTCAAAGGGCCTGAGCAAACCTCAGGTGTCATGTATAAGCTGCCACTGGTTCACATTGAAGTTACACAGGGGAGTTCCCCTATCCTCTTGGATCATCAAGAAATTGGTGATGGTTTTTCTCTGTTCGTACAGTCGGTCCAACATATGGAGGGTAGAATTCCAACGTTTTTCAACGTAGCAAATCAGACTATGTTGGGGATACCGTTCTGACGCTGCAGCTCAAGGAGGGTGTGCTTATGGGTAGAGCACTTCAGGAAGCGCTTGACAACCAGATTGAACACGTGCCATGCAGGGCGCATGGCTCAGCCTTCCTTGTCGCAGCGCAGACAAGATGTTTTTCCCGTTGTCAGTCACCATGGTTCCCATTTCCAGTTTTTGTGGAGTAAGCCATGCTCTGATTTCTTTATGAATGACTTTTAGCAGTTCCTCCCCTGTGTGACTATGTTCGCCAAAGCAAACTATGTGAAGAACAGCGTGACACCGCCATGCCCTGCACACATGGTATGCTGAGGATCTCTGAGACTTGTCCGTGCAGTGGAGGCTGAGGACACAGTGGAGGATGAGGAGGCGGAGTTGCACACTGTCACAGGACCAAAGGCCTAAGAGCGTGGAGGAGAAAGCAGCGTGACCTGTCCAAGTTGGTGTTGTGGCTGTGCAGGAACCACATTCACCCAGTGGGTCATAAAGGACATGTATTGTCCCTGACCATAGTTACAGCTCCAGACATCGGTGCTGCCGTGCACTTTGATATACACCGACAGGCTCAAGGACTGGCCCACCTTCTCTTCCACTAAATTGTGCAAGGCTGGTACTGCCTCATGATGAAGCCCCTTCTGCACCAGGCTCCCAATTGCGATCAGCTTCATCACCATCAACAAGTGTCTGCACGTCACTGATGTCCTCCTCAGGTTCCTCAACAGTGTCTGCTTCAGGACCCTGAACCCTGACAACACCACCTCCCACGTCACTCTCCTCTTCACTACTTGCCCGCCTAGCGTAGGAAGTGGCAGAAGTCTCCTCCACTTCTTGGCTGGACAGTAGCTGCTGACTGTCCTCTATTAGATCATCCTCACTGAATAGTGGAGCTGAACCCACAGCAAGATACTTCTCTAGGGGAGTGAACAGCATAGGACAGAGGCAATGGGAGGACAGGGACAGGGACTGCTCCCAGGCCATGCCAACTGAGGGTTGTCTGAGGAACCTACCGACTGTTGACTGTGGGTATCAGATGTCACATGTTATGAAGTGGATGACCGTGTTAACCAATCGATGACGGCAAATGGGTTGCTGACCGAAACACGACCGCTAGCTGATACCGGGAGATCAAGTCTCCTGCTGCCACTCTCCCCTAGTCTGCCTGCGTCTGATGAATTAAGGCCTCTGCCACTCCTCTGTGCACGTCCAGGCACATCTATGCCTGAAATACTTTGTGCGTATATGAGGGGAGTACAATATGCTTCACTACGCTTAAAACAGTATTTGTCTAGAACAGCAGCCGGTGTGTACCTTTGGCTGTCCTGTCACTTTATCTAGGCCCTTGACAGATTAACAGAATAGTACACCACTTAGATGTACATATGTGGTATGCACTTATGAGGGGATATCAGCCATTTACCCCCTCAGATGCCGTGATCAGTACAGATCACGACATCTATGGCAATGCGCATGTTAAAATAGATGATTGGATTGCCCGCAGCGCTGCTGCGGGGATCCGATCATCTTTAATAGCTGACGGAGGTCCCCTCACCTGCCTCCGTCCGGCTCCCTGCATCTCCTGCTCTGGTCTGAGATTGAGCAGACCAGTGCAGAAGATGACCGATAGAGATGAGCAAACTTACAGTAATTCGATTTGTCATGAACTTCGCAGCTCGGCGGTTGCTTGCTTTAGCCTGCATAAGTTAGTCCAGCTTTCAGGTGCTCCTGTGGGTTGGAAAAGGTGGATACAGTCCTAGGAGAGAGTCTCCTAGAACTTTATCCACCTTTTCCAGCCCACCGGAGGACCTGAAAGCTGAACTAATTTATGTAGGCTAAAGTCAGCACTGAATCCTTATTTTTATTTTATCTACTATTTTCTTCTCATAGTGTGAGAACATTCAGTTAACCTCGCACTCCCAACACCGTGAGCTGCACAATATCTATATACATATCCTTAAAGTCAGCAACTGCCGAGCCGAGAAGTTTGTGATGAATCGAATAACTGTAACTTCGCTCATCTCTAATGACTTATAATACTGATCAGTGCTATGCCCTATGCATAGCACTGAAAAGTATTAGCAATCAAATGATTGCTATAGATAGTCACCTATGGGGACATAAAAAGTATTTTTAAAAAAGTTGAAAAATGTCAAAATAAAAAAAGTAAAAAATCTCCTCCCCAATAAAAATAAAAATTGTCAGTTTTTCCCATTTTACCCCCCAAATCGCAATTTTTTTTTATTTATAAACATATTTGGTATCGCCGCAAAAATGCTGTTTTTTTTGTCACATTTTATTCCCAAAAAATTTATAAAAAATTATCTAAAAGTTTTATATATTCAAATGTGGTATCAATAAAAAGTAAATATGACGGCGCAAAAATTGAGCCTTCATACTGCCCAATTTACGGAAAAATCAAAAAGTTATAGGTGGTCAAAATAGGGTGATTTTACATTGCTGATTTTGTACAAAAAGTTTTTGATTTTCTTTTAAGCGGTATAAAAGTATCTAGCTATGGGTATCATTTTAATCTTATTGACCCACAGAATAAAGAACATGTCATTTTTACTGTAAAGTGTGCAGTGTGAAAATTAAACCCTCCAAAATATACAAAATTTGTGGTTTTCATGTAAATTTCCTCCCTAAAAAATTTTTGGGGGGGTTTGCTGTACAATGTGTCGCGCAAAAAACAAGCCATTATATGGGTCTGTAGATGGAAATTTTTGAAGGCAAGGAGGAAAAAACGAAAACCCAAATTGGCCTGGTCTTTAAGGTTAAAATGGGTTTGGTCCTTAAGGGGTTAATAGCTGGGCGTTCCGAAATGTTGCCTATATTTATTTTTATTTTTTTTTAGCTCTAAAGGTGATTTCACGCCTCTGGATTTATTTTAGATCAAATTAATGGTTAAGAGAGCCAAGAAAACTGTTGGAGAAACCGACATGGGTAATTTTCTTTGAGCACGCAGACAGCTTGGGATGTTATACATACATGTTCATACTTTTGTTAGAAGTGCTAAAAAGCAAAGAGCAAAAAAAAAAAAGATTAAATTCAACTTCCATTCATTTAACTTAAAAATAAATAAATAAACATGTGTTGTTTCTAATAGTTGTTTTTCCAGACAGCTTGTGTATGAACTACTTTTAAAATCCAAGTTATATAATAATAACCATACCTTAACGGTATGTGATTAAAGGGTTACTCCCGTGGAAACATTTTTTTGAAAATCAACTGTTGCCAGAAAGTTACTGTATATACTAGAGTATAAGCTGACCTGAATATAAGGAAAAGTTATTGACTCGACTATAAGCCTAGGGTGGGAAATACATCATCCCCCCCCATGTCGTCATCATCCAGATCCCTGTCATAATCATCACCCCCCCCCGTCATAATCATCACCCCCCCGTCATAATAATCACCCCCGTCATCATCACCATCTTCATCATCACCACCTTCATCATCACCACCTGTCAATCACTTTCAGTGGTCTTCAACCTGCGGACCTCCAGATGTTGCAAAACTACAACTCCCAGCATGTGCGGACAGCCGTCGGCTGTCCGGGCATGCTGGGAGTTTCAGTTCTGAAACCTCTGCAGATTCGCAGGTTGAAGATCACTGCGGCCTTCGTCATCATCCAGACCCCCCCCTTTAGTTTTCTACTCACCCCTCCTCAGGGGGAAGGAAGGGTGAGCTGGTCCGGGCCATCTATGCTGCAGGGACCGTCCGGTGGGGGGGTTAGTCGTTCCGGGCTGTCCATTTTCACCGGGAGGCCCTCTTCTCCACTCCGGGCCCGGCCTTGTGACGTTTCCTTGATGACGACGCACAGGTACATCCGTGCACAGCAGAAGTCCCTGCGCATGAACGTCCCTGTGCGTCGTCGTCAAGGCAACGTCTCTAGGCCGGGGCCCGGAGCGGAGAAGAGGGCCTCCCGTTGAAAATGGACAGCTTGGAACGACTAACCCCCCCCCCCCACCGGACGGTCCCTGCAGCATAGATGGCCCGGACCAGCTCACCCTTCCTTCCCACCAAGGGGAGGTGAGTAGAAAACTAAAGGGGGGGGTCTGGATGATGATGAAGGCCGCAGTGGTCTTCAACCTGCGGACCTCCAGAGGTTTCAGAACTGCAACTCCCAGCATGCCCGGACAGCCGGGTCTTCATATTAGAAATACCCCATAAATTGCCCATTATAAAAACTGCACCCCTCAAACTAGTCAAAATGACATTCAGAAAGTTTGTTAACCAGGCATGCTGGAAGTTGTAGTTTTGCAACATCTGGAGGTCCGCAGGTTAAGACCACTGAGAAGGGATTGACAGGCGGAGAGTTCTCTCGAGTATAAGCCGAGGGGGGCGTTTTCAGCACGAAAAATCGTGCTGAAAAACTCGGCTTATGCTCCAGTATATACGGTAAACAGGTTTGTAAATTACTTCTATTTAAAGATCTTAATCATTCCAGTACTTATAATCTTAATTTCTTTAGGTACTTATCAGCTGCTGTATGCTACAGAGGAAGTTCTTTTCTTTTTAAATTTCATTTCTGTCGGACCACAGTGCTCTCTGCTGACACCTCTTTCCATGTCAGAAACTGCACAGTTCCTGACATTGACAGAGAGCACTGTGGTCAGATAGAAAAAACTAATTAAAAAAGAAAAGAACTACCTCTGTAGCATGCCAATAACTGTCGATGGGGAATATCCCAACCCAAGTATTCAAAAGAAACCAAATATTTCAATTTCTGCATTTTGCATTTGTTGCATTTTTCTAACTTTGAAGCTCTCTGCTTGTAAGGAAAACAGAAATTCCAAATAAATGTTATATTGATTCACAAATAAAATATGTCTACTTTATGTTTGCATCATAAAGTTGACATGTTTTTACTTTTGGAAGACATCAGAGGGCTTCAAAGTATAGCAGCAATTTTCCAATTTTTCACAAATTTTCTAAATAGGAATTTTTAAGGGACCAGTTCAGGTTTAAAGTGGATTTGAAGGGTCTTCATATTAGAAATACCCCATAAATTACCCATTATAAAAACTGCACCCCTCAAACTAGTCAAAATGACATTCAGAAAGTTTGTTAACCCTTTAGGTGTTTCACAGGAATAGCAGCAAAGTAAAGGAGAAAATTCAAAATCTTCATTTTTTACACTCGCATGTTCTTGTAGACCCAGTTTTTGAATTTTTACAAGGGGTAATAGGAGAAAAAGCCCCCCCAAAATTTGTAACCCAATTTCTCTCGAGTAAGGAAATACCTCATATTTGTATGTCAAGTGTTTGGTGGGCGCAGTAGAGGCCACAGAAGGGAAGGAGCGACAGTCGGATTTTGGAGAGTGAATTTAGCTGAAATGGTTTTTGGGGGGCATGTCACATTTAGGAAGCCCCTATGGTGCCAGAACAGCAAAAAACTCCCATATGGCATACTATTTTGGAAACTACACCCCTCAAGGAAGGTAACAAGGGGTCCATTGAGCCTTAATACCCCACAGGTGTTTGACGAATTTTTCACTAAAGTGCAGTTTTCCCTCCAAATTTTTCATTTTTACAAAGGGTAATGGGAGAAAATGTTTGTAGTGCAATTTCTCCCGAGTACGGAAATACCCAATATGTGGCCCTAAACTGTTGTCTTGAAATACGACAGGGCTCTGAAGTGAGAGAGTGCCATGCGCATTTGAGGCCTGAATAAGGAATTTGCAATACGGGCAGACCTGGTTACCTACAGTAAAACCCTACAGCAGTGTTTCCCAAACAGAGTGCCTCCAGCTTTTGCAAGACTCCCAGCCTGCCAGGACAGTCTATGGCTGTCTGGCAATACTGGGAGTTGTGGTTTTGCAACAGCTGGAGGCTCTGTTTAGGAAACACTGCCAACGTTTTCATGTAGTGTTTTACTTTTTATTATTTTGTAGTGTAGTGTTTTTTAGGGTACATTCACACAGGCGGGGGTTCACAGTAAGTTTTCCGCTGGGAGTTTGAGCTGCGGCGGAAAATTTTCCGCAGCTCAAACTTGTAGAAGGAAACCCACTGTAAACTCCCGCCTGTGTGAATGTACCCTGTACAGCCTTCAGCTGTGGCAAAATGACAACTCCAAGAATGCACTGACAGACCGTACATGCTGGGAGTTGTAGTTTTACAACAGCTGTAGGCACACTGGTGGGGAACCACTGAGTTGGAAAACAGACTCTAGCTCAGTGATTCCAACCAATGTGCCTCCAGCTGTTGCATTCTGGGAGTTGTGGTCTTGCAACAGCTGGAGGCACATGGGTTGGAAACACTGAGTTAGGAAACACTCTAGCTCAGTGTTTCCCAACCAATGTGCCTACAGCTGTTGCAAAACTACAATTCCCAGTATGGCCAGACAGTCAGGGATGCTGGGCGTGTAGTTCTGCAATATGTGTCCCTTCATATGTTGCAGAACTACAACTCCCAGCATGCCTGGACAGTCTGGGCATGCTTGGAGTTGTAGTTATGCAACAACTGGGGAAGAACAGTTTGGAGACTGCTGAGTAGTGGTCTCCAAACTGTGGCCCTCCAGATGTTGCAAAACTACAACTCCAAGCATGCCCAGACTGTCCAGGCATGCTGGGAGTTGTAGTTCTGCAACATATGAAGGGCCATATATTGCAGAACTACACACCCAGCATCCCTGACTGTCTGGTCATGCTGGGAGTTGTAGTTTTGCCACATCTGGAGGGCTACAGTTTGGAGACCAAACTGTGGTCTCCAAACTGTGCCACTTCACATGTTGCAAAACTACAACTCCCAGCATGCCCAGACAGTCAGCGCATGCTGAAAGTTGTAGTTTTGCAACATCTGGAGGACCACAGTTTAGAGACCACTATACAGTGGTCTCCAAACTGTGAACCTCCAGCTGTTGCAAAACTACAACTCCCAGCATGCCCAGGCAGCCTTTGAATGTGTGGGCATGCTGGGAGTTGGAGTTTTGCAGCTTTTAGCAGGCCACAGAGAAGATCACTTGCCGCGATCTTCACTGCAGCCTTCTCCGCCGCACTTTCTGGCCGCTCCAACTGCTGTCGCCGCCGCCGCTTGTCCAGGATGCCTCCACCGGTCCCGGTAAGCCGGACCATGTTTCCCCCTCGCCGCACATATTCCCCCCCCCCCCATTCCCCGCTCTACCCAGACTTCGGTGGGCAGAGCGGGGGGGGAAATTAACTCTAGGAGTTAAGGGTATGTTCACACGTACAGGATCATGCACAGATATGATGTGCAGAATTTGTAACTGCCGGTTAGAAGCTGTGCTCATTCATTTAGTTTACATTGAAATCTGCAGCAGAAAATCATGTCCATTAAATCTGCGTACGTGTGAATGTACACTAAAAAGACCACAACTGCGGCCACAGCTTTTGTAACGGAGTTCACAGGTGAACATATTCTTTGAAATGATGGTCTCCTAATAACCACCTAGTGGTTAGATTACCATGTTCAAGCTTCACCATGTATTTTAAATGCAGCAAATAAAGATTTAAGCTTTTAACTATTCAAGGTGCTAAATCCACACACTTTTTATTTGAAAATAAATACCATGTTATTGTGATGTGCATGCTGCAGGACTTGCAATGTCCAAGGATCCTTTACCACTGTTTTTCACCAGCTGCTTGCTATGGCTTGAAATAATCTTTTGTAGACCTAAAGTCAACCATACTAGAATGAGAAACAATCGTAAAGCTGGTTTTAGATAGCTGTTGGATCTTACACATGTTTTCTGAATCAGAGTTGTCAGGCTGTGGCTATCTCCTTGAGAACAAAAGGATCTTGACCATTTTCTCCCGACATTTGCTGTCGGGGAAAGTTCCCAAGGTCCTTATACACATTAAATGACTGTTATTTAATATGTATGGCTAGATTATTAACTTCAGTGCAATTAGCCACATTGCTCTCGAAAAGAACCATCTCTAAAAGGGGAGGAATCTCATGACATTACAGAGGGAAAGAGGAGGACTGAGTAAGTGGGAGGGGGGCCTGGGCTACAAAGTCCTGAAAAGTGTGTGTAAGGGTGCACTAATGTTAAAAGGGCAGGGGCTGCTCAGCACTGCAGACTTATCATAAAACATCTGAAAGGATTGGAGTAGACGCTGCCACACAATAGTTTCCCACAAATCTCCTGAAGCTGCATGATTACCTGCTGCTTATCTGCAGTACAATGTAGTTAATAATGAATAAACTGCTTGTAGCTGAAGTCAATTTGCAAATTGCACTGACTTACATTACATTGCAATTTCAGCACACCTTGACAGCAGTGTGGCCTCAGCATGTGAACCCGGCCTATAGCCTATGAATAGTGCCTTTCTATTTGATCGGGCTCCATTTGATGAACTACATAAAGCTAATGCCAAGGTTGCATTTCAGATTGTAACAGCACCATGTCCGTTTCCGATACCACAATGAAATTATTCCATCGTTTACTATATGAAATGACCCTAATGCAGTTACAAACTGTAAAGCAACTGGAACACAACCTGATTGTGTGTTTTCACCCTTGTAGCTCAGTATGCAGTGCAGTATGAGCTTTGTACTGCCTTTTTCCTGTCTCAGAGAATCGGCATTCCCGAGAGAGCTAAAAAAATTTATTTAGCTTAGATGTTCATTTGCCTATCATGTTTACTTTTGGACATTTGCGTCAGATTTATGTTTTAAGGGACTTAAATATATAAAAGTATATGGCTAAACACATTGCTAATGTAAAGTATAAAACGTGCCTAGAAATTTTAGTTAGAATGTAAATTGTTGGGTTGTTCTAAAACGGAAGTTCTTATTGTTCCGCCACCCCTGAGTTAGCTGTGACTTTTAATTACAGGCCTCTCCATCTTGGACGAGTGAACTGAGCAGAATGCATTCATTATGGCCATCATAAAATGAATGTTAGAGTAACGTGCATGGCAGCCAAATGTGCTGAAGTGTAACAGAAAACTGAAGCAGTGAATTTGGTGCAAGCTGTGTTTGCAGAATAAGGTATTTTCCATTCCATGCACACAGACTGCCGGAATTTCTTAAACTGTTATTACTGCAATAAATCAGTTTCTTGGTTGAATTACTGCATGACATCTGTGCGACCTAATGACACTTCAGAGTGTATTACACAATGAAGCTGGTAACTGTTGGGACAGTAAACTATTCGTCGGCTCATAAATAACTATAAATGAATTATGGGAGCCCCTAGAGCAGACAGGTTTTATTTTCCACATGGACATTATTAATGACAATCCAAACTCTTCCTCTCTACTCTGTGTTGTCACAGGAATAGCGATATGGAAAAATAAACCTATCCACTGCTCTTTTAGTCACCTTTTTAGTTGGTGCTCTTCACTGTGCCCTATTAATTAGAAGACAGTTCCATTTAGACCCCCCAGATTGAAAATGGCATGAATGTTCAATCAGCAAAAGAAAAGACCTTAAAACTTGCAGGACATATTTATGTGACCTTTAGAATAATTAAGACCGTTTAAATCTGCTCGGAGACTATTCCTGCCTTTTTTTCAATTTGAGGATCCTTTTAGGTCTGCCAATATTGCAAATGCAAGTAAACCATAACTTTTGATGATTGATTTCCTTACTTGCCTACAAAGCTGTAATGTGTCATGTGGTCATAAAGTACATGTTACATTGAACCAGAACTTGTCATTGCCTAAGATTTGCGCTATGCATAACTGGTTTTAACAGAGAGAAAAAATAGATATCTGGGCAACAAATGCTAAGAATGTATAGAAAACCAATGATCCTTGTTGCTTCGAGAACATTCATACTATCCATTGTTTCAAAACACTGGAAAGAACCTGGTGAGGGGTGATGTTTTAATTACCAATTAGGAGCCTTCATTCAAGGAAAGAATAACATTTTTTATAATTGTGCAAAAAAAAAATGTTTTTAACCGATTGGATCAGAGGCTGTGGTGATACTGCCTTAAAAATTGGAAATTTATTATAGAAAGAAGTCATTTCGGCTATGAAGAGCTAAATTTCAATGCCCATAAATGACTGTTTTGCATCATGAAATTCTCTAAAGCTGACCTGTCGGCATGTTTTTAAAGCGTACCTGTCAGATCCCACAAAAAATCTGACCATGTACATCTAATGTTATGCCTCTATCACATATATTTATTATAAGATATCTCTTTTTATTAGACTAGGCTAGGAGAAAGTTTGAGCCGGCACTACACCATTAGAAACTGTAGCGCGGTGAACCAAAGATTAAGCAGGGGATTAAAGGAGATATCCAGTGGTGAAAAACTTATCCCCTATCCTAAGGAGCCACATTTTCCAAAAGCCAAATGTGGCTCCTTCTCTTCTGAGCATTGTATTGCTTGACGTCCACACTTGGGGTATTTCCATACTCAGAAGAAATGGGGTTACAAATTTTGGGGGGCATTTTCTCCTATTGCCCCTTGTGAAAATGTAAAATTTGGGGGGAAAGCCAGCATTTTAGTGAAATTTTTATTTTTTTCATTTACACATCCGACTTTAACGAAAATTTGTCACACCTGTGGGGTGTTAAGGCTCACTGTACCCCTTTTTATGTTCCTTGAGGGGTGTTGTTTCCAAAATAGTATGCAGTGTGTTTTTAGGCTTCCTAAATGAGACATGCCCCCCGAAAAACCATTTCAGCAAAATTCACTCTCCAAAATCCCATTGTCGCTCCTTTCTGAGCCCTCTAGTGCACCAGCAGAGATTTACATTCACATATGAGGTATTTCCTTACTCGAGATAAATGGGGTTACAAATTTTGGGGGGAATACTCTTTGTACCCCTTGTAAAAATTTAAACAATGGCTCTACAAGAACATATGAGTGTAAAAAATGAAGATTTTGAATTTTCTCCTTCACCTTGCTGCTATTCCTGTGAAACACCTAAAGGGTTAACAAACTTTCTGAATTTCATTTTAAATACTTTGAGGGCTGCAGTTTTTATAATGGTAATTTGTGGGTTATTTCTAACATGAAAGCCCCTCAAATCCACTTCAAACTGAACTGGTCTCTGAAAAATTCAGATTTTGAAATTTTCGTGGAAAATTGCTGCTGAATTTGAAGCCCTCTAATCTCTTCCAAAAGTAAAAACATGTTAACTTTATGATGCAAATATAAAGTAGACATATTGTATATGTGAATCAATATATAATTTATTTGGAATATCCATTCTCCTTACAAGCAGAGAGTTTCAAAGTTAGAAAAATGCCAAATTTTCATGAAATTTTGGGATTTGTCACCAAGAAAGAATGAAAGTAATGACGAAAATTTACCACTATGTTAAAGTAGAATATGTCATGAAAAAAACTATCTCGGGATCAGAATAAATGGTAAAAGCATCCCAGAGTTATTAATGCATAAAGTGACAGTGGTCAGAATTGCAAAAATGATTTCCTTAAGGTGAAAATGGGCTCAGTCCTTAAGGGGTTAAATTAAATGAAATGCTGTGGCTGGGCACCCAGGAGGACCCCACTGCTGACACAGACATAAAAAAGCAAGACTACATTTTGCCAAAATGAACTTGAGTAAGCCAAAATCCTTCTGGGAAAAGGTCTGACAGAGGAGACAGAGAGAGAGCACATCATTCTAGTGTTTACCGAAAACAGAATGAGGCCTACAAAGAAAAGAACACAGTACCTACAGTGAAATATGGTGGAGGTTCAATGATGTTTTGGGGTTGTTTTGGCGGCCTCTGGCACTGGGTGCCTTGAATGTGTGCAAGGCATCAGGAAATCTGAGGATTACCAATGGATTTTGGGTCACCCTGTACAGCCCAGTGTCATAAAGCTGGGTTTGCGTCTGAGATCTTGGGTCTTCCAGCAGGACAATGACACCAAACATACGTCAAAAAGCACCCAGAAATGGATGGCAACAAAGCGCTGGAGAGTTCTGAAGTGGCCAGCAGTGAGTCCAGATCTAAATCCCATTGAACACCTGTGGAGAGATCTTAAAATTGCTGTTCGGAAAAGGCGCCCTTCCACAAGAGAGACCTGGAGCAGTTTGCAAAGGAAGTGTGGTCCAACATTTCGGCTGAGAGGTGTAAGAAGCTTTTTGATGGTTATAGGAAGCGACTGATTTCAGTTATTTTTTCCAAAGGGTGTGCAACCAAATATTAAGTTAAGGGTGCCAATAATTTTGTCCAGCCCATTTTTGGAGTTTGGCGTGACATTATGTCCAATTTGCTTATTTTCCTCCCTTTTTTGGTTTAGTTCCAATACACACACAGGGAATAAACATGTGTATAGCAAAACATGTGTTACTGCAATCCTTTACTGTGAGAAATACTTTATTTTCATTTGCGGCCATGTCTGTAGGTAAGCGCTGAGCTCGTTTCTTTCATTTAGTCCCAGATCCCCCACTGCATGCGTGCGGGCGATCCATTCTGCTACTTTTCTCCTGAGTCTGTTAACGCTATCCTGTCTGCAGTCAATTCTTTCCAGGCCAACGAAGTGTAAGGCATCGAGATCACCCTCAAGGGCTGACCTGATGTGCTCTATCAGTCTTGTAGCACTCCTGCCTGTCTGTAACGAGCGGTACCAGATTCCGCGAACATTTACGCTCACTACAGACAGGCATGGGTCAATGTGCATCTTCAATAAAGCATAAGGTTTTAACATCTCTGGGTGAGTGCATCTGTGCTTTTTTTCTATGGCATGCTCTTTTTATTAGCTCACAATGTTAGAAATCCTTTCAGGAGAAGGAGACGTGTCTCTCCGTTGTGGTGTTGGGGGTGATTGCAGCCTTGTCCATGAGTCATCTCTTGGACAAATCTGATGCTTCTGCAGGACTGGTTAGTGTCCCAGTAGGTATGGGGACCCTAGTAGTGGGATTTTTAGGCTCCGTTTCCTTTATTAAATATATTTAAAAAAATTAAACATCCATGTTACAAAAGGTTTTTTATTTTCATCAGTAACAACACTTATAAAATGTTTTTGGATCCGACAGTGTCCATTTAAGGTATAATGTAAGGGCGTGGCTGTATAAGGTTTGTGACTCTATATCCGTACATATCTCATATCCCAATTTGAACATGTCAGGCCTACCTGTTTATGGGGAATTGGCAAAAAATCTTTTGTATGGCGACATTTGTGCATGTTGGATTTCTGTGTGTCTTATCCTTTGTTTCCATTAAAGATAAGCTGATTTCCAGTGTGACTGTCGCCTCTCTCTACTAAAATAAAGATGAATATCTGACTGAAATCGGCCATTCTCCTATTCGAGACTTATTAAATGTGTTTGGCCAACTTGCAGTCCATTGTCTATTGTCTATTTGGTTCAGATATATTAATAACCATATAAAGGACATGTTTACTAGATGTTTGGGTTAAGATACAAAACATTTTTTGTCTAAGTCCAGGATTACAGAATATACAGAAAACATGGCCTATGACACCTCTCAGATGGTCCCTTGGAATACAGTATCTCACATAAGTGAGTCCATCTCTCACATTTTTGTAGATATTTTATTATATCTTTTCATGTTACAACACTAAAGAAATGACTGCTACAATGTAAAGTAGTGAATTCACAGCTCCAAAAAAAAAAAAAAAAAAACTGTTTGTTGTGTCCCCTCAAAATACCCAGCCCACAGTCATTAATGAGAGAGTCCAGGATTAGAAAAATACTGCTTCTTTTTTGCAAAAACAGCACCGCTCTTGTCCACAGGTTGAGTGCAGTACTGGACCTTAGTCCCATTCACTTCAATGAAGCCAAGCTGCAATACTAGAGACAACCTGGTGTCAAGGTGGTCATGGTCTGGGCCTGCTTGAGTGCTGCTGGCACTGGGGAGCTACAGTTTATTAAGGGGACCATGAATGCCAACAACTACTGTGCTGTCTGAAGCAGAGCATGATCCCCTATCCTGTAACTGATTAGTGTTATGAGGTCTTTGATGTGAATGGGAAGCAGGTGTCATAAATTTGTTATCACTCTCACACTCTCTAATACTGGTCATCTCATGACAAGTCTATGACCTTGTGAAAAATGTTTTTGATTCTTTACATAAAGATAGCCTAGGCTATGAGATGATTGCCTAGACCCTGAAACTGAGCTTATAGCAAAGCCGGAAAATATTGGTGGCCACACAAAATATTGACACTTTGGGCGCAACTTGGACATGTCAACTTAGGGGCATACTCACCCTTGGCCCTTTTGGTACATAGTTTTGTACCTTAAGCACATAGCCCATTTTGATCTTAAGGACATCGCCAAATTTTGCAAATCCAACCTGTGTCACTTTATGCATTAATAATTCTTAGATGCTTTTACTTATCAGTCTGAATCTGAAATTGTTTTGTGGCATATTCTACTTTAAAGCAAAAGTAGAGAAAGAGAAACACAGCCGCACATCCACAATTTGTATTATGATCTACTTGCTTCTCAGCATAAATTCAAACACTAACAGGTTGTTAGTATACATTTTGATGAAAAAGTACAAGCCCACTCGCTACGTCAAGGCCAAGTGGGTCCCTAACCCAACATTGGCGTAGCGCAGGGCGGTGGCCACCAACACCGCAACACCATGCCCACAGGGCCCCACTGCTGCCCAACCAAGCCCCTGGCTCCGGGCCACACCACCCCACAGACAAACCATCACAATAACAATGACCGCCGCAGTGCAACCCCACCAATGTGAATACCTACCAAGTGCTCCCTGCAAGAGGGTTGGGAGAATGCTAGGAGGAAACCCTTATGCAGTCTCCTGCTAACTAGCAGGAGACTGCATAAGGGTTTCCTCCTTACATTCTCCCAGCCCTCTGGTAGGAAGCACATGGTAAGTGTTCACACTGTTGTGATTCTCTGTGGAGGCCATGGTTTCTGTGGTGCTTTGTCTGTGGGGTGGTGCGGCCCAAAGTCAGGGGCTTGGTTGGGCAGCAGTGGGGCTGCCTGGCCGCTGGGTCGTTCCCCCTGTGGACATGGTCGTCGCCAGGAGCTACACCAGTGTTAGGTTAGGGACCCACTCTGACTGGGTGGCCTTGACGTGGCGAGTGGGCTTGTACTTTTTGATCAAAATGTATACTAATAACCTGTAATTATGCTGAGAAGCAAGTAGATCAAAATACAAATGGTGGATGTGCGGTAGAGATGAGCGAAGTTACAGTGATTCAATTTGTCACAAACTTCTTGGCTCGGCAGTTGCTGACTTTAGCCTGCATAAATTACTTCAGCTTTCAGATGCTCCGGTGGGCTGGAAAAGGTGGATACAGTACTACGAGACTCTCTTCTGGGACTGTATCCACCTTTTTCAGCCCACCGGAGCACCTGAAAGCTGAACTAATTTATGCAGGCTAAAGTCAGCAACTGCCGAGCGGAGAAGTTTGTGACAAATCGAATCACTGTAATTTTGCTCATCTCTAATGTGCGGCCATGTTTCTCTATTTGTGTTCTACTTTAGAGCGCAACTGTCATGAGTTTTAAGGCCCCCCCCCCCCCAGACTACTACAGTGTTGTTACAGATGTCCATAACGTGAGTGTAACCATACCTTTATCGCTTTTCCTCCTTCTTTTATAACTAATAAAATACATTTATCCAGCTGTCAGGCACAGTCGAAAAGGGGTGGCTTGGGGTTCGCAAAGCCCCACCGTGGCCACGCCTATCCTCTCCTCTCAGGGCTGGGATCGCTGTGTAGTAAGACACAGCGCATCCACAGCGCATGCGCCCCTCCTGACGTGTGCTCCCCACCGCCCTGCATTGACAGAGCAAGCACTCGTTCCACTGCCTATGCGCTCACTGGGCGCACTAGAGTAAGGGAGGGGCGCATGCGCTGCATCTTACTACACAGCGATCCCAGCGCTGAAAGGAGAGGATAGGCGTGGCGGTAGCGGGGCTTTGCAAACCCCAAGCCACGCATATCCGACTGTGCCAGACCGCTGGATAAATGTATTTTATAAGTTATAAAAGGAGGAAAAGCGATAAAGGTATTGTTACACTCATGTTGTGGACATCTTTAACAACATTGTAGAAGTCTGGGGGCTAAAAACTCATGACCGTTGTGCTTTAAAGGGTACCTTTCATCAAAAAATATTTTGATATTTTATAAATTAATGTATGCAGAATAACTTTCCAATAGCATGTTTTAAAAAAAATTCTTTTATTTTCCACTTTGAAAAAATGACCACTAGGGGTTTACCTACCAGTCCTGGCCGCAAGCCTTTTTAAAAAAAATAGATTTCAGACTCACGCTGGAGTCCTAAACCTCAGACTGCAGCCGAGACACAGACAAGCTCAACACTGCTCCCTGGCAGTAATGTAACAAGGGGTACAGTGAGTATTGACACCCCCAGGTGTTTTTATGATACAGTGGGTCTTAAAAATGAAAAATTAGAATTTTTACACTAAAATGCTGGTGTAACCCCTAATTCTACATTTTTACAAGGGGTTAATGGAGAAAAGTACCACAAAATTTGTGACCCAATTTCTCCCAATTCTGGAAATACCCCTTATGCGGACGTAAAGTGTTTTGCAGGTGCACAAGAGGGCTCAGGAGGAAGGAGGAGCTTTGTGATTTGGGAGAGAGGATTTGGCTGGAATTGAAGTCGGGGAGGGGGGGGGGGGGGGAATGTTGCCTTTATACCCCCAGAACAGCAGAAACTTTCCACAAGTGACTGCGGGAGGAGGTGGCAGGCCATTGGTGACAGTGTTTCTAAAACGGAGCCTCCAGCTGTTGCAAAACAACAACTCCCAGTATTGCCGGATCAACATCACCCGCACTACCAGCCAGTACCGCTGATTAGTGCAGAGGGAGCAAGCTGACAGTTGTCCTTCAAGCTGTTGGGGTCGGAGGGCGTACAGGTACGCCCTTGTGTCTTGGCACCTAAGAACAGAAGGAATTTCGGTCCACACTGCACGCCAGGCTGGGATCGGACCGGGATAACTGCTGATATCTATCAGCAGGCATCCCATGGCAATGCCTAGGGGGGTCCTGAGACAATTCAGACTGGCGATATGTGGCGGTTACAGGCAAATCGGGTCACTGGTGACCCGATCACCCGGAAAATAACAGTCATCGGAGCTGTGAAGGAAAGCTCCGACCGTGCTAAAGAATAGGAGCGAGGTGGCAGGGTGCCACCTCCTCCTGTCCCCTGCCATTGGTGGCAGTGTTTCTAAAATGGAGCCTCCAGCTGTTGCAAAACAACAACTCCAAGTATTGCCGGACAGCCATTGTCTGTCCTGCCAGGCTGGGAGTTTTGCAACAGCTGGAGGCACCCTGTTTGGGAAACACTGCTGTAGGGTTTTGGTGGAGACAAGCACCATCCTTGTATCCGGGTCCGCCCCTATTGTAAAGTCCTAATTTAGGCCTCAAATGCGCATGGCGCTATCTTGCTTTGGAGCCTTGTCGTATTTCAAGGCAACAGTTTAGGGCAACATATGGGGTATTTCCGTACTCAGGAGAAATTGTGATACAAATTTTGGGGGGATTTTTCTCCTTTTACCCCTTATGAAAAGGAAAAGTTAGGGGCTACACCAGCATGTTAGTGTAAAAAATAAAACATTTTACACAAACCTGCTGGTGTCACACCATACTTTTCACAAGAGATAAAAGGAGAAAAGACCCCCAAAATGTATTACGCAATTTCTCCTGAGTACGGAAATACCCCATATGTGGACAAAAAATGCTCTGCGGACATACAACAAGGCTCAAGAGTGAGAGCGCACCATTTACATTTGAGGCCTAAATTTGTGATTTGCACAGGGGTAGCTGACAGTTACAGCAGTTTTGGCATTAATGCAAAAAACACCCACGTGTGACCCCATTTTAGAAACTACACCCCTCAAGGAATGTAACAAGGTGTATAGTGAGCCTTAACACCCCACAGGTCTGTGACAAATTTTCGTTTAAAGTAGCACGTGAAAAAGAAAAAAAAAATTCCCCACCTGAAATGCTGGTGTTACCCCAAATTTTTCATTTTCACAAGGGGTAATAGGAAAAAAGCCTCCCATTTCTTCTGAGTATGGAAATACTCCATATGTGGATGTAAAGTGCTCTGCTGGCAAACTACAAGGCTCAGAAGAGAAGGAGCGCCATTGGGCTTTTGGAGAGAGAATTAGGCTGGAACTGAAGGCCATGTGTGTTTACAAAGCGCCCATGGTGCCAGAACAGTGTACACCCCCCCCTACATGTGACCCCATTTTGGAAACTACACCCCTCATGGATTGTAACAAGGGGTGCAGTGAACATTCACACCCCACAGGTGTCTGACAGATTTTTGGAACCGTGAAAATGAAACATTTAATTTTTCATTTGCACAGCCAAATGTTCCAAAGATCTGTCAAACGCCAGTTGGTTGTAAATGCTCCTTGCACCCCTTATATGATTCTGTGAGGGGTGTAGTTTCCAAAATGGGGTCACGTGTGGGGGGTCCACTGTTCTGGCACCATGGGGGCTTTGTAAACGCACATGGCCCCCGACTTCCATTCCAACCAAATTCTCTCTTCAAAAGCCCAATGGCGCTCCTTCTCTTCTGAACATTGTAGTTCGCCCACAAAGCACTTTACATCCATATATGGGGTATTTCCATAATTTTGGGAGCTTTTTCTCCTATTACCCATTGTTAAAGTGAAAATTTTTGAGTTTTTATTTGAAACATTTTTTTACATCCCATTTTTTTTTCTTTATTCAAAAAATTCATGTGAATTACATCGTAATCAAACAAAGATTTATAATAACAGATAAGCTTTTTCCCCATTTTTTTTACCCCACAGCTCTGTTTATCCCTAGCATAATTATCATATGATTTAATCAAATTTACTTATTTCTACATTTTGACCTCACCCCCATCCCCCCCCCCCTTCATTTGGTGGCACCTCAGATGGAGAAAAAAAAAAAGGTCAGAAAAAGGAAGATTACTTTCTATAGATCCATTTTTGCCATACTATTTCGTATTTTTGAACACAGTTCCTTTTTATATAAATTGCTTTTTTCCATTAAAGCTATGGAATCTGCCTTTTTTGTAAATTGAACTAGTTTCGGAGGATTAGGATCCTTCCATTGTTGGGCTATTAATTTCCTTGCTATATACAGCAATCTCCCAACCGTGATTTTTTAAAATTTTGGTCTATAGCCAGTATTTCGACAAGCCCTAATATACAAATTCTTTGTTCCTGGGGGATATTAATGTTAAATGTATCCTCAATGTATTTCACAACTTCCCCGCAGAAATTTTTTATGTACTCACAGTGCCACAGCATATGGTATAGATCCGCCTCCTCCTTTCGGCATCTCGGGCATTTAGAATCTTTTCTATATCCAATCCTGTAGAGGAAGCTAGGGGTGTAATATGTTCTATATAATATGTAAATCTGAGATAGCCTAGCTCCCTCTCCTAGAGACTGGTCCGGAACTGCACGCAAAATCAATTGCCATTGTCCCTCTCCTACATCTGCCTCCGACCTCCATTTCTCAAAGGCCGGTACACGAGATTCCGCAAAATAGTTTTCCATCAGCATTTGGTAAATCCGTGAAATATTCCCGACTTGTTTCGGAGACTAAAAAACTATATCCAATAAAGAATCATTATTAACTTCTAACATCCTAGTCTTTTTTCTTTGTGATTCTTCAGCATGTCTCAACCGTAAATATTGAAAAAAATAGCAGTCTTGAATCTGAAATTCATCTTTAATTTCCACGAAAGACTTAAATATATCATCACTATACAAATCTCTTATCCACATTACACCTGCTTTTTTCCAGTTTTGAAAACCCTGTAAATTATAAAATTCTGGAAATGTCTGATTGTCCCCTATCGGAGTATAACTGTGAGGGTTCTCTACTTTACGAATCTGTTTGACCTTTTCCCAGACCTTATACATCAAATGTTTTGTTGGGAGAGTTTTTTTCTTCCTCAAAAAATCACGGTTTTCCAAGAGGCCGATTGGGGGGGGGGGGGGGGGGGGGGTTGGGGCGGTGGGTTTGTTATGTAGATGAGAGCATATAACTGCATTTATGTCATTACTATTTTGAAGTTCCGTCCACCCTCTAATATGTTGCAGTTGAGCTGCAAGGTAATATACCCAGGGGTTTGGTAATGCTAGGCCTCCTGATATTTTAGGTCTTTGTAAATTAGCCAATTTTATTTTTGGCTTTCTGCCGTGCCATATTAAATCTCTAAACTGAATATTTATTTTATTGAAAAAGCTAAATGGGATCCATATAGGCGAATTATACAACAAGTAAAGTAATTGTGGCATATACCGTATTTATCGGGGTATACCACGCACCGGCCTATAAAACGCACCCTCATTTTACCAAGGATATTTGGGTAAAAAAAGTTTTTTACCCAAATATCCTTGGTAAAATGAGGGTGCGTGTGTGTGCATGCGTATACCCCGATACACCCCCAGGAAAGGCAGGGGGGAGAGAGGCCGTCGCTGCCCGCTTCTCTCCCCCTGCCTTTCCTGGGGTCTAGAGCCCTGCTGCCACCGCTTCTCTCCCGCTGGCTATTGGCGCCGCTGCCCGTTCTCTCCCCCTGACTATCGGTGCCGGCGCCCCATTGCCGGCGCCGATAGCCAGGGGGAGAGAAGTGATGTCATTGTGCCGCGCCGTGCAGCGCATAGCAACGATGCAGGGGACGCACACCGGAGGCCTGAAGCAGCGAGGACCCGACCCCGGCAACAGGTAATTATGCAACCGGGGATGGGGGAGGCAACGGCAATGGGTACCACTGCCCCTTCTCTCCCCCTGTCTGTCGGCGCCACTGCCCCATTGCCCGCGCCGCTTCTCTCCCCCTGGCTATCGGCCTTGGCAATGGGGCGCCGGCACCGATAGTCAGGGGGAGAGAACTGGCAGCGGCACCGATAGCCAGGGGGAGATGAGGGCCGGCAGCAGGGCTCTAGACCCCAGGTCGGGCAGGGGCAGAGAAGCCGACAGCGCTGGCGGTCTCTGCACCTGCAAAGCCGCTGCAGTTCATTGATTTAAAGCGCCCGCTTTAAATCGTTGAACTGCAGCGGCGTATCGGCGTATAACACGCAGGTAGACTTTAGGCTAAAAATTTTAGCCTAAAAAGTGCGTGTTATACGCCGATAAATACGGTATATCATTTTTATAAGATTTACCCTGCCGACTACTGACAATGGGAGTTTTGTCCATGCCTTGCACTTTTTCTTGAATTGATTTAGTATTGGGGCTAAATTCAAAGTTTCGTAATCTAAGATATTATTAGTTACCTCTACCCCTAAGTATTTGAACTGTTTAACACTTTTAATATTTAAGTTTTTATTTATATAGATATTTGCCGGTGGGCGGTCTAGTAGTAACAAGAAGGACTTCTCCCGGTTAATACATACTCCCGAAGTCTTTCCAAACCTATCAAACAAATTCACAGCCATCTGTAAAGATGGTCCTGTATCATTTAGGAATAACAAAGTGTCATCTGCATATAATGAGATTTTATTAACATAAGTCCCATACTGGAAGCCTCCTATCTCCTCCGCCCCCCTGACATGCTGTGCCAGTGGTTCCACTGTCAGGGCAAACAGGAGAGGAGACAAGGGGCATCCTTGCCTTGTACCCCGAGCAAGAGAGAAATCCCGAGACAGTCCCCCATTAGCTTTTATACATGTCCTTGGTTTACAATATAATAGTTGTACCCATGAGATAAATTTTGGTCCGAAGCCAAATTCCCTCAGTCACCCAGAGGTAGGGCCACTCCACTGAGTCAAACGCCTTTTGGGCGTCCAGTGTGAAAATGGCCCTATCTCGGTTAGAGTCCGAGGGGCATCTGTAAACTTAAAGAATAATCGACGGATATTAGTGAATGTGGACCTTGATGGGATAAAACCTATCTGGTCATGATGGATAATTTTAGAAATGATTTTATTTAATCTATTGGCCAACACTTTTTCTAGAATTTTTACATAGTTACATAACAATGATATTGGCCTGTATGATTCAGGGAGTTTTAAATCCTTTCCCTTTTTAGGGATAACTACTATAATAGCCTCCCTCATAGAGGGGGGGAGTTGTCCCTGTGCCAATGAGAAATTAAATACTTCTAGGAGTTTTGGTAGAAGCAAGTCACCATATTTTTTGTATACTTCTCCTGGGAGTTCATCAACCCCTGGAGCTTTGTTATTTGGGGCTGTACATACCGCCTCCTCTAGTTCCTCTAATTTTAGATCTGCCTCTAAAAAATTCCTATCTTTTTCTTCCAATTTTGGTAAGTTAATTCCTGCCAAAAACTCATTCCCCTCCAAGGTCTTTTTTTTTTACTATACAAATTTGAATAAAATCTTACCAGGGTTTCGAGAATTTGTTTATACTCCTTCACCACCTTACCTTCTTCATTTATAAGGGATGATATTGACGCCGCCGGGTCTTGGGCCTTACTTATACTGGCCAACATATGGCCTGCTGCCTCCCCCTCTGCAAAGAAATTTTGTTTCCTCATAATTTTTTTATGGTTAGCACTTTCTATTATATGTAATCTAACAGCCCTTTGTGCTGCCGCTAATTCTATTCCCAGAGATTGTGATGGATTTAATACAAATCTAGCCTCTGTGTTCCTTACTACATCATGCAGCATATCACTATGGGCATTAATTTTCCATTTTTCACAAGATTTTTTTTATAAAAATACCACGTAAATAAGCTTTCATTGTTTCCCATATATTAATAATTGAAGTACTATTATTATTAAATTCAAAAAATTCTCTTATATGTTCTTTTACATCATCCTTCTCCCCCAATATTGATAGCCAATGGCGCTCCTTCTCTTCTGAACATTGTAGTTCGCCCACAGAGCACTTTACATCCATATATGGGGTATTTCCATAATTTTGGGAGCTTTTTCTCCCATTACCCATTGTGAAAATGAAAAATTGAGTTTTTATTTGAAACATTTTTTTACATCCCATTTTAACGAAAGTTCATCATTCACCTGTGGGGTGTTAAGGCTCACTTTACCCCTTGTTACCTTCCTTGAGGGGTGTAGTTTCCAAAATAGTATGCCATGTGTTTTTTTTTTTTTTACTGTTCTGGCATCATGGGGGCTTCCTAAATGCTTTTTGCCCCAAAAACCATTTCAGTAAAATTTGCTCTCCAAAAGCCCATGGAGTTACAAATTTTGGTGGGGCATTTTCTCCTATTACTCCTTGTGAAAATGAAAAGTTTGGGGTAACACCAGCATTTTTGTGTTAAAAATCTGCATTTTCACGTCCGACTTTAACGAAAGTTCATCAATCACCTGTGGGGTATAACAACTCAATTTACACCTTTGTTACCTTCCTTGAGGGGTGTAGTTTCCAAAATAGTATGCCATGTTTTTTTTTTACTGTTCTGACATCATGGGGGCTTCCTAAATGCGACATGCCCCCCAAAAACCATTTCAGCAAAATTAGCTTTCCAAAATCCCATTGTCGCTCCTTCCATTCTGAGCCCTCTACTGCACCCACAGAGCACATGACATCCACATATGAGGTAATTCCTTACTCGAGAGAAAATGAATTACAAGTTTTGGGGGGCCTTTTTACCTTTTAAACATGTTAGTGTAAAAATGGAGATTTAAATTTTTCTCCTCCATTTTGCTGCTATTCCTGTGAAACACCTAAAGGGTTAACAAACTTTCTGAATGTCATTTTGAATACTTTGATTGGTGCAGTTTTCATAATGGGGTCTATCATAGGGGATTTCCAACATAAAGACCCTCAAATTCACTTCTAAACTGCTATCTGCTATACTTTGAAGCCCTCTGAGGTCTTCAAAAAATAAAAACATGTCAACTTTATGATGCAAACATAAAGTTAACATATTGTATATGTGAATCTATATGTAATTTATTTGGGGTGTCCCTTTTCCTTACAAGCAGAGAACTTAAAAGTTAGAAAAATGCAACATTTTCAAAATTTTCCTGAAATTTTGGTATTTTTCACCAAGAAATGATGCAAGTATCGACGAAAATTTACCACTATCATAAAGTAGAAAATGTCACGAAAAAACAGTCTCGGAATCAAATCTATAAGTAAAAGCATTTATTAATTCATAAAGTGCTAGAGGTCAGATTTGGAAAAAATGCTCCCGTCCTTAGGGTCATAATGGGCTCCGTCCCCAAGGGGTTAAATATCTCAAAAAATTTCCAAATAAAGTAAAAAGCTTTTTTTTTCATTTTGAAGTCCCTGAACGATCAAAATGTTTTAGATATTTCTTGGACATCCATAAGGCCCATTGTAACAGCATCCAAGAGTTTGGGTTAAATCAAGTGAAAAACTGTAATGCCCATGGCAGAAAACATTCAACATTTCAACTTTAAAAATACCCTGTTGGGGTTAAAACCTTGTATATTTTCTGCTGTGCGGAATTATTTATTGATTTTTTTTTTTAACTTGCTCTAACCCATTGCTGATATGGTGGACCTTTTGGATGCTGGAGTTTTGTGGGCACAAAAACTGATAACTTTCAATATCTTGGTCTTTGTTAATGTCTCTACAACATGTTAAAAGTTTTTTAAAGTGACATTGCCCATTTCATGTTTATCATATTGCTCTCTGAAAGAGTACATTCTCCTGTTTTAAAAATCACCAAGTGCTTGTGAAATTCCATTTAACTGATCGTTCTGCTCTTGGCCACTAATATCATGTATATTATTCCTGGGAGGATAGTTTGGCATTTTACTAAATAAAAGCCAAGCCGCTTGTAATTAAGCTTTGAATTTATGCATTACTGGATATATACTGATATATTATTCCAGATTTATACTTAATATTCTTATGTACATCATCATTTACTCAAGATCTTACACCTTTATTAGCAGCACGTTCTAACCAAGCTAATTAAGAGCAAATAATCTTCTATTTATGTTGTGTCTCAGGTCTTATTTACTTAACTGTGTGGCACAGACATTGCTGTGTGCGCAGATTGTGAAATATATGCATGTCCAAGGTGTTAAAATCAACTGTCCGTTTTGGCTATGTGTCAGCAGCCATGAAGTATCAGTGTATCTTGGGCAGAACAGACTGTCTTGCACCCGGCTAATGGACATTAGTGCCAAGCCAGTCAATAACTTAACGTTGCTTTCTTAAATAGAAACAGGCCTACCAAAATCTGGAGAGGTGGAAATAATAAATCAGAGAATGGGTAAAATGAAACACACATGGTCATAAACTATTTCCTCAGCCACAGACTTTTTTTTTTTTTTATATATAAAACGGTTTCTATTAGTGGGGTGTGCAGACCAAGTATAGTGGATATAAAAAGCCTACAGGTTCAACTTACCTGGATCCATGGTCCGATTCAGGAGATGATCCAGGCTGTATACAGGCCGGTATACAGAGCATCCTTGCCTCTGTCCCCTCCTACACTTAAATAAATAAATAAATGAATAAAGAGATTAGCCATTATATTTATAATAGCAGTGCATTATTATAAAGGTAAGTGGGAAAACATTTTTTTGTAAAAAATGTTTGTTCTTTTTTTTTTTTTAAATCCACAAAGATTATTAGCACTAAATCAGTGGGTTTTGATGGCTGCTTTATTCATGGAAGGAAATTCAAGGCTTTGGTTTATTTAGATTTGAAATGGCTAAATACAGCAATAAAATTTACGAGTTATCAGCTGTCTCCTAAATAATGTTCTTGACACCAAAGGGTATAAGAGACAGGATTTTTTTTAAATATGTCATGCAGGCAAAATGAGTCGCACACACATCCTATTTATTATGGCAATTTGCACATTTTACTTCAAATTGTGCCTACTTTATTGTTTTATTTTGGAAATAGTTTTAGTTTGTAGTTATAATTTTTTTCTCTCTGGTAAACTACTGGATCCCCCACGGACCCCATTAAGTGTCCATTGCTCTCTGACCCGTTTCGGATTCCCTTCTGCACAAGAAAAAAGAAAACGGACCCCAGATGGGACGGATACAGATGGCCTAAGGATATATATACAAATAAAAATAGTTGGCATGACATGCTTGTTATTGCTAAAGTTTACACAATTTTATGTAGAATATCACAGAAATTTCCAACAGCATCTGGTTTGATCCCGCTTCTGAAAACATTGATTTTACATTTTTAGTTATTATCATTCTGGAAGGCTTAAATAAGAAAAACAAAGCACACTGGGCCTCATTTACTAAGGCTTTTCTGAGTAGATTTGTTGTGCCCCAGAATTTCTGAAAAAAAATCCCCAAAACCCTATTAACTTTCCACTTTTTTCAGAAACCCCTAAAAAGGGCGTGATCATCAAGGGAAAAGGGTATGTCTTTAAAAAAAAAAAAAAAAAATACAGTTTCTAAAAAAATGAAAAAAATGTATACATTTACTAATGTTGCCATATAAAATGTGGAGGATTTGAGCTCTGGAAAACCTGACAGCTCAGAGCATGTGTGAAAAGCAAAACGTAGTGAAAATCCCCAAATAAAAGAAACAATAGTAAAAACCATGGAAAAATACCTGTCGAAAAAAAAACCCACAAAGAAAACTAAACTCCAATCTTAGTAAATGAGGCCCACTGTGGCAGATCAAAACATATGACCTATGGTGGTTATATAAATTCCAGGTAAAGGTACCAGATAGCAAAACGCTTGATGGGGAATGGTGAGACTTATGCCCCCCTTCGCATCAATAAGGAGCACTGCACTGGTATTTCTTGAAGTTTATTTATGTATGTTCAGCATCACTTCCAAATGTCTGAAGATGTTTTGCTGAAACTTGGTTTATATGTTACTTATATGTCAGCTAAAAATATAGCCACCTGTTTTTACCTTAAAGGGATATTCTGGGATTTTACTTATTTGACTATGCTACATGGGCTGTAAAGTTATTGTAGTTCATAATATAGTCTCGCAATTCTTCTGTGATTTTTGCCCCAATGTTAATTTTTAACAGGATACAGAATGAGTGTCGTCTCAGGTTTTTCCAGGTTGCAGTGCGGAATTGTAGTTTTGCAACAGCTGGATACACCCTGGTCAGAAAACACAGGTGTATTGCATGGAAGGGATCACAGGTGTGTTTCAGTGGGTGGGGTGGCTGATGTGTGGGAGGGAGAAAAGTGACCTCACGCTTGCAAACAAGGAATCATGGGACATGTATTTTGAGAGAACAAAAGCCAATAGGAAATAGTCAGTTCACAAAAAGATAGCCTTAGCATTCTGGTAATCTCTCAATATAGCAATTTAGCCCAAAGTCAAGCATGTCCATTACTGTCTGGCAGGCAAGTACTGAAATCACCCTATGGTGGATACCCCTTTTAATAACCAAGCCCCAGTTTTCAAATCTAGTGTTTGTGCCTTTTTTTTAAATGGAATGTTTTTACTGAGTGAAGCGATTCGGAGATTTTGTTTTTTCATGACATATTGTACTTTATATTAATGGGGAAAAAAAATTGATACATGCAGCATTTTTGTGGAAAAACGCAAATATTTTTTTTCTTTTAATTTTTTAATTTGTCCAATTTTTGAGGGCTTAGTTTTTTTGCGGAACTAGCTATACTTTTTATTGGTTCCACATTTGTAATACTTGCTAACTTGTGATCATTTTTATTTATTTTTAGGGATTATTTAGTCATTATGAATGTGGCAAATATAATTATGTATAGTTTTTTTTTTATATATATAATATAGGGCTTTATTGGGAAAGGGGCATTTTTTACACTTTCTTGATAAACCTTTTTTAATACTTCTTACCTGTTATACTATATTACTGTACATCTGTTCTGCAGTATAGCATAACTGTCAGTAATACACTCACACTCAGCCTGTGAGATTCAATTCTATAAATTGCATGGTCAGTACTGAGCATGGCATCTCTCGGGTTTAAACTGCCGAGAACGGAGTGATCTCTGTTTCTGCAGTATAGCGTAACTGCGGCTGTATCCCGGCTTTGATTGACAGCTGGGTCCCGCCTTTGATCTCTTGCAGCACGTCGCACAGAACAGGATATTAGTACGTCTTGCATGTGTCCTATAGCAGTAAGGTGTTAAAACTACAGCTCATTGTAATGTCTGTTTATCTGTATTTTGCCTTTTTTTGCTTTGGGTCCTGTTTAGATATTATGTTTATGTATGAACAGTTTCTGTGTTAATTCTCCCTGCAATGAGAAGGGTTAACCTTCCTGACTTCAGCACTGGGAGAATATATAAGGTCTCTTCAGATGCTGTTCTGGGCTGGTAATTACACCTGTTACTCTGACCATGTTTTCATTATGTTCACTATGTCTGTCCGAGCACATATCCTGAGTTTTAATGGGGTACTCCGGTGGAAAACTTAAAACATTTTTTTTTTTAACTGGTGCTAGTAAGTTAAACAGATTTGTAAATTACTTCTATAAAAAAATCTTTATCCTTCCAGTACTTATTAGCAGCTGTATGTGTGGTAAGCTTGTGGAGGTTTAGGGTATATGGGGTGTAGCTGTGCAGTGATGAAAGGGTGCTGGTTTAACCCTTTTCTGTTGTGACGCCAGGGTGAGGGCTCCTCAATATATACTTGTCCTATTGCCACCCGTCCCAAGAACGATAGGGAGGAATAAATGATTGTCCACAACCGGAAATTCAGAAAACTGTAGGAAACTTTACTGCAGATTTTATGCAGAGGTAAAACAGGAACAGTCTTTACATATGTACAGTCTATGAGGATCCTGACAGTTGGTTTGGACCTTGTGAGTATAAGCTCTGGAGATTGATTTACACTGTTCCGCTGGATTTAGGGGATTGGTTTTAGGTCCAGTAGTCACGCAAGCTTTAGCGGGGATTTGATTTAGTAACTCACGGTTAAGGTAAGTTGCAGGTTTGTTAGGCTTCAGGCCTGGTTTTGTCTTGTAAGTCGCACGGATCTCCTCGCTTTGCTAGTCCTGAACTCAAGAAAGCGAGGATTGGCTGGCAGCTCCCTTATATGGGCAGGGGCTGGCCTTGAGCTGATTCATCCCAACTGTCAGTCCTTTACACAAAGGATTATGGTAGAATCTGTGACTACTCACGTGACCTGGAAGGTCCTTTAGCATACCATCACAGTAGAAACATTGGTCAGGTGACCTAAGGTCCTGCAGACACTAAATAGATCAATACATTACACTAATTATATACATGTAACAAATAAAATTAAAGAACGAAGAGGTGACTAGGGATTATCTCAGCAAGCGGACCCAAACGGTACCAAGGAACTCTGACTTTGGGGACCCAGCACACAAGGTACAGTATGAAATACAGTACTGGGACACCACATATGCTACAGAGGAAATTCTTTGTTTAAAAAAAAAAAAATTTGTCTTGTCCACAGTGCTCTCTGCTGACACCTCTGTCCATGTCAGGAACTGTCCAGAGCAGCATGTGTTTGCCATGGAGATTTTCTCTTGCTCTGGACAGTTCCTGATACATGCATCAGTTGTCAGCAGAGAGCACTTTGGACAAGACAAAAAAGAAATTCAAAAATAAAAGAATTTTCTCTGTAGCATTCAGTTGCTAAAAAGTACTGGAAGGATAAAGATTTTTTTTTTAATAGAAGTAATTTACAAATCTGTTTAACTTTTTGGCACCAGTTGAAAAAAAAGTTTTCCACCGGAGTACCCCTTTAACCATAGTTGTCCTGTTTGATAAACTGCTCAAAATAATTAAAGGGAACACTTAAACAACACAATGTAACTCCAAGTCAATCACACTCCTGTGAAACTACACTGTCCACTCAGGAAGCAACACTGATTGACAATCAATTTAACATGCTGTTGTGCAAATGGAACAGACAACAGGTGGAAATTATAGGCAATTAGCAAGACACCCCAATAAAGGAGTGGTTCTGCAGGTGTGACCACAGACCACTTCTCAGTCCCTATGCTTCCTGGCTGATGTTTTGGTCACTTTTGAATGCTGGCAGTGCTACAACCCACACAAGTGGCTCAGGTAGTGCAGCTCATCCAGGATGGCACATCAGTGCTAGCTATGGCAAGAAGGTTTGCTGTATCTGTCAGTGTAATGTCCAGAGCATGGAGGCGCTTCCAGGAGACAGGCCAGTACATCAGGAGATGTGAAGGAGGCCGTAGGAGGGCAACAACTCAGCAGCAGGGCAGCTACCTCCGCCTTTGGGATAGGAGTAGCAGGAGGAGCACTGCCAGAGCCCTACAATATGATCTCCAGCAGGCCACAAATGTGCGTGTGGCCACAAACTGGCGCCCTGTGTTCTTCAAAGATGAAAGCAGGTTCACACTGAGCACATGTCATAGATGTGACAGAGTCTGGAGACACCGTGGAGAACATTCTGCTGCCTGCAATATTCTCCAGCATGACCGATTTGGCAGTGGGTGGGTAATAGTGTGGGGTGGCCTTTCTTTGGGGGGCCGCACAGCCCTCCATGTGCTTGCCAGAGGTTGCCTGACTCCCATTAGGTACCAAGATGAGATCCTCAGACCCCTTGTGAGACCATGTGCTAGTGCGGAAAAATAATTCTCAAACGTTCAAAAAAAGTGCAAATTCATATCACATCTGCCTTGCCTTAGAAAATTGACATCCTACAACAAGTTCTGAGGTGATTTTTTTTCATTTGTGCAAAATTCATCAGTCTATGCACTGTTTTGATAAATTTGGCGCATGCAAGCAAAAAACACAGCACAATTAAAAAGGCTGTGAAGTGGCTGCACAAAGACACATATTGATAAATCTCCCCCTGTGTTCACATATCCAGAGGTCAAACTGTGTGGATATCTGTAGTCATCAGGTGTTTACCTTTAAGTGAAAATCTCACGCAGGCCAATTTGGCCATCCATTTGTGTATTTTATAGAAAGAGGAGCCAAAGATTTTTATATAGTAAATGTCTAGTCTGCAAGATGAATTTTTGCTCATGTAAACTCGCTAGAAAAACATAAGCCATCCATTACTGAAAGCCCCCTTTTCAAGTCTCTTGGCAGTGTGAAAACTGAAGGCCAGTGTGATGTGTTGATAATCCTGTTTTTTGTTTTCTGCGGAATAACTAGAGATTTCCTCCGGGGTGAACAGTAAGTCCATTTATGAGCTCTAAGTCCACCTGTTGTAACTATGCTGCTATTTGCTTTTTTTTTTTTTTTTATTAGGAAATCCGAGGCCTCTTGTATTTTGAGACTGTGTTTTTTAAGAGAAGTCTTTCAATTACTGAAACAGCAGTCTGTTTAATCTTTTTTAGGGTTACTAAACCGGTCAGGACAGTTTACCCATTTCCATCACAGAGGACATTGGGGATAAGCTTCTGTTCAACACTGTTATTAGATTATTACATGTTAGTAAAATGCTAATTTGATACAGTACTTGTTACTTAGCTAAATTGAAACAAAGTGCTATGAGCAGTCTTAACTGTTCGTCATAAGTTTACTGCAAAGTATTCTGTTTCAGCTTAAGAAGACGACACATGTATATGTACACAAAAAAATTTGAGGAACACCTATACATCACAGTAAAAGGGCACTTTGCACTACTGGCTATGGCTAACACTTGTGTTAAAGGGGTACTCCAGTGGAAAACTTTTTTTTTTTTTTAATCAACTGGTGCCAGAAAGTTAAACAGATTTGTAAATTGCTTCTATTAAAAAATCTTAATCCTTCCAGTAGATATTAGCTGCTGAATACTAAAGAGAAAATTATTTTCTTTTTGGAACACAGAGCTCTCTACTGACATCTCTGCCCATTTTAGGAACTGTCCAGAGCAGCATATGTTTTCTATGGGGATTTTTTCCTACTCTGGAGAGTTCTTAAAATGGACAGAGATGCCAGCAGAGAGCAGTGTGGTCATGATTTCAGCTCTGTTTTCCAAAAATAAAAGAATTTCTAATATTCTAATATTCAGCAGCTAATAAGTACTGGAAGGATTAAGATTTTTTAATAGAAGTAATTTACAAATCTGTTTAACTTTCTGCCACCAGTTGATTTAGAAGAAGAAAAAAAAAACCTTTAATGATAATTGCTTGCAGGATCCCTACTTGCTGCGATAAGGCCAGGTTCACGTGGCATAAAATGTATGGAACGTCTGCGCAGAAAACACCTGTGGACATTTCCTACATTTGACTGATTCGGCAGGTGCTAGGATCGCTCGAAAATGTGCTATCTCATAAACTGCAATGCATTTCCTTGCAGAATCTGCTAATAAAAATGTCTTTTCATGTCTAAACATCTGGCACGGAAATTCCGCTGTGTAAACAGTGCAGCAGACTTCAATTGAAATTAATGGGACTCTGCTACAGTAGAATGATCATGTGGACACTGCAAAAATTCTGCCGTGTGAACATACCTTAATAGTGGCAGGTCTAGGTGCAGCCTGCAGTTATCAGCCCTATCTGTGGCCACTTGAGCTTGCTTTTCACTAATAATTGTGAGTTGCAGCTGGACTTGCCACAGCTTAAACTAAACCTAAGCTTTCATACAACTTCTGACATGCAAAATTTTCAACATTTTCATGAAATTTTGGGATTTTTCACCAAAAAAAGGATGCAAGTAACGCTGAAAATTTACCACCAAAATAAAGTAGAATACACAATCGCCGAAAAACAATCTCAGAATCAGAATATTCGGTAAGCGTTTTCGCGTTATTAATTCGTAAAGTGACGGTGGTCAGAATTGCAAAAAGGTCTCAGTCCTTAAGGTGAAAAAGGGCTGCGTCCTTAAGGGGTTAATCTGCTTTGGTGCAGATATAAGTGACAAAAGGTGCTCTGGAGAGGCAGCAGCAACAAACAAAAAGAAAACGGTTAGTAGCCTGAGGGAGTACATGCAGCCAATTCATGTTGCATAGGCGGTCCAACTTTACCAGGATAGCACATTCATACATACCATTTCAAAAAAAGTTTTTGTCTCCCAGCGCAATCTCAAGAGCATGGAGCAAATACCAGGACATGGGCTGTTACACAAAGATTGCCTGAGACATAGAAGGGCATCAACCCAGCAGCAGGACCAGTATCTTCTCCTCCTTTTTGGGAGGAAGAGCATGGGAAGCAATTTTGAAGCCCTATTAATGACCTCCAGGTGTGCATGTTTCCGACTAAACTGTCGGAAGCATACTTTATGATGGTGGTATGAAAGCCTGTTATCCTCCATTGGGACATGTGCTCACCTGTGCCCAGCACCCTGCCCTTTGATTGGTATTGAACAGAGAATACCAGAATTAGCAGGTCTGCCATTGTCATCTTGTTTTCTTCAAAGATGAGAGCAAGTTCACACTGAGCACAAGTGACTTCACTTGCTGATTGTTATGCTCCTTGCAATGTCATCCATCATCACTAGATTGCATGTGATGGTTGCAATGGGCAAGTGATGGTTTGTGAAAGTATCCTTAGAGGGTCGTACAAGCCTCCAACGGTACTCTGACTGATGTTAGTTACTGGGATGAAATCATCAGAGGCATTGTCAAACTATGTGTTGGTGCAGGACAATACCTGGCCCCATGTGGCCAGAGTTTGTAGGAAGTTCCTGGATGACAAAGCACTGATTCTATTGACTGGCCCTCATGCTCCCTATACCTATGAAATCATTGAGAACCTCTGGAATGTAATGACTTAGTGCTTCTGACATGAAAAAGTAAAATAAATGTTAGATTTAGCTTTTTCTGACAATATGTTTAATGTCAATGTGAGGTGTTCTCAGTGGGGTCATTTCTTTGCTTCTGTATGTTTTGATTTGTTTTAAGTAGTAAAGTTTATAAACACTTGAACATAGCCTCTAATGGTCATGTGGTATTAGTTACCTGGAAGGGCGTACCTGTACACCTGCGCCCGCTCTCGCAATATAACTGGCTGACTCCGCATCACGGGCTGACCCCGCGTCATGTCAGGTCGGTCCCTACACCTAGTAACAGCCGGGACCTGTGGCTAATACCAGACATCACTGATCGTGGTGATGTCCAGTATTCACCCCTTAGACGTGTCGATCAAAATTGATTGCCTCGTCTAAAATGAAAAAAAAAATACATCCTGGCAGCTCAGTCGGGCTGATCGGGACCACCACGGTGAAACCGCGGTGTACTGATCAGCTGAGGACACATGAAAAGGGCCCCTACCTTCCTCCTCGGCGTCCGATTGGCGATTTTTTGCTCCAAGCCTGAGATACAGGCTCGAGCAATGGAGCGCCTGGAAACACTGAGCAATGCAATGTTATGGCATAGCATTGATCAGTGTATGCAATCAATGTATTGCATGTTATAGTCCCCTATGGGGGCTATAACAGTGTAAAAAAAAATGATAAATGTGATTTAACCCCCCCTTTTGTATCACCCCCTTTTCCCATTTAAAAACAAAAAACTATGTAAATAAAAATAAATATAAACAAATGAGTTATTGCCACGTGCGTAACTGTCAAATGTATTTTTAAACCGCACGGTCAATGGCATACACGTAAAAAAAAATTCCAAAGTAAAAAATAGCATATTTTTGGTCACTTTTTAGACCATAAAAAAAAAAGCGATCAAAAATTCCAATCCAAACACAAATGGTACAGATAAAAACTTCTGAAAAATAAAAAAGTTATAGGGGTCAGAAGAGGACATTTTTAAACATATTAACTTTCGTGCATGTAGCTTTGATTTTTTCCAGAAGTAAGACAAAATCAACACTGTATAAGTAGGGTATCATTTTAATTGTATGGCCCTACATAATAAAGATAAGGTGTCATTTTTACCGAAAAATGCACGGCGTGGAAATGGAAGCCCCCAAACTTACAAAATGGCTCTTTTTTTTTTTTTGTTTCACCATAGATTGTCTGTTAAAATGACTGATGTCATTACAAAGTAAAATTGGTGGTGCAAAAAAACAAGCTATCATATGGGTCTGTAGGTGCAAAAACGAAAGTACAAAAACTGCAAAATGCTCCGTCCTTAAAAGGGGTACTCTAGCCCGAATACATCTTATCCCCTATCCAAAGAATAGGGGATAAGATGTATGATGCTGGGGACCCCCACAATATGTCATTCCGCGCCCACCTTTGTGAGCTCTCTGCAGCGCTATCACTGGGATGGCCGTTACGCCCCCTTCCATAGACTTGCATTGAGGGGCATGATGTCACATGGGGACGGAGTCATGACATCACAATACTCCGGTCCCGTAGTCGTCACGCTTCACACTCTGAGCCTCTGTCGCTGCAGAGAGCTCACAAAGGTGGGTGCAGAATGACAGATTGCTGGGGTCCACAGCGGCAGGACCCCTGCGATCATACATCTTATCTCCTATCCTTTGGATAGGGGATAAGATGTATTAGGGCCGGAGTACCCCTTCAAGGGGTTAAGCACTTGAAGGAAGGAAATAATTAGTGGATAGCTACACTCTTAGACCCTCAGTATAAAGCCAGAATGGGGAAATTATTTCACCTTCCGAGAAGGAGAATACATTGGATTTTTGTAGGGAGAAGGTCCACAGCCAAGTTACCACGGCTTTCCAGCAACAAAATCCCACTGAATGGGGGTCTACTCTTCAATGATCCACTCCATCTGCTAGCACTACCCCTGCAAGAGGCCGGAGGAGCTGCAACGTTGGAGTAATAATGCCAAATTATTTACACCCAGGTGTGAATTGTCACCAAAGCAATGTACACCACCTGAAAAATTACGTTGATGCATACCTAAGCTGTGCCCTTTCTCTGACAGACACCATGAGCCCCTAGACCCAATTGAATTCTTGGTTACCAGATTAAACCATTGGCAAGAACTTGCCAGTTTACCATGGGTGTTTTTTCTTGTCCACCCTCCAGTAGTGTCAGCATCGGAGTGTTTAGAAGAAGGCATCGGTGGTCTGTGTGAATGAGCCCTAAAGTTGAACTCACACACAGCAGGTTTGTTGCAGGAAAAAAATCTGTAGCTCTTCTATTCATCTGAAATATCTGAAATTTAGATTAGGTAAAATTTGGAACTGATTTTCAGTTGCAGATTTTTTTTTTTTTTTTTTTATAAATCTGCCATGTGTGAATTCACCCTAAATGAATACATTTTTTTTGTTTTTTACACACTCGTGTATCTTTTTTTTTTCCCCTTAATTTTCTTCAGCATGGATATATTTATATTATAAATGTTTTTCTTAGTAACTCCAATATAGATGTAAAATATATATTATAGATTTTACTGTGTACAATTATATTGCTTGTTGAATAGAAACATTAGGATGCAACCATTAAAACCATTTTGTTCCTTAATCTTGTACAGCAAAAGAAGCAGCTCGGCGACTGTGAATCCATTACTCAGGAAATTGTTGGCAGTGTCCATGTGGAGAATTATGCACTGAAAATGTTCCTTTATGCAGACAATGAGGATAGAGCTGGGAGATTCCACAAGTAAGTAAATACAGGCGACATATTCATTGTGCCAGGTAAAAATGGCACATTATTGCTTAATTTAGCCTACATATAAAATGTTTCTTTCTTAATTTGTTTATAGTAATTTACTTACTTAGGTTTCACCAATAAAATAGCAAAGATTTAATAATACAGCATTCTCAGGACTGATTTGACAGATTATTTGTCACCAGGTTTATGCTTTGTTCAGGGCATTGGATGCATTAAACATCATAACTGCGTAACTGTCATTAACAACAATTTTTGACATGTCAAAGTTTGTTGTTTGCACCATGTCTCACTCCTGAGACCCAATATGATCGTGAGCTATAAGCCAGAGAAGTTGAGCAGCCCCTTTTCTGGCTAATAACCTAATGATTGCAGTGCGTCTAAGGAGTGAGACACTGTGCAATCAATAATATCGACATGTCATAAGTTTTTAATGACCGTAACACTTTAAGGGGTTAAGTTGTTATACAGAGGTGAGACCCGCTGCGGTCAACAACTGTCTTTTTAACCCCTTGCGGACACAGCCTGTTTTTACCTTAATGACCGAGCCCAATTTTGCAAATCTGGCATGTCTCTCTTTAATACCTCTGACACGCTTTAACTTAGCAAAGTGATTCTGAGAGAGTTTTTTCGTGACATATTGTGCATTATATTAGTGATAAATCTTGATGATTCATGAAGCATTTTTTTGTGAAAAACTCCAAAATATTGTGGAAAAATTTGCAAATTTCTGACTTTAAAGAAAAAAAAAATGTTTTTATGACATTCACTATACGGTAATAATTACCGTATATACTCGAGTATAAGCCGAGACCCCTAATTTCAACCCAAAATCCCAGGAAAAGTTATTGACTCGAGTATAAGCCTAGGGTGGGAAATACCTCATCCCCCCCTGTCATCATCCAGACCCGTCATTAACATCCTCATCATCATCCCCTTGTCATCATCCCACACATCCCCCCTTCATCATCCCCTTATCATCCCACACATCCCCCTTCATCATCCCCTTGTCATCATCCCACACATCCCCCCTTCATCATCCCCTTGTCATCATCCCACACATCCCCCCTTCATCATCCCCTTATCATCCCGCACATCCCCCCTTCATCATCCCCTTATCATCCCACACATCCCCCCTTCATCATCCCCCCCCCCCTCATCATCCCCACCCCCCTTCATTATCCCCACACCCCCCCTTCATCATCCTCTTCTCATCATTCGCCCTCAGTGGTCTTCAACCTGCGGACCTCCGGAGGTTTCAAAACTACAACTCCCAGCAAGCCCGGGCAGCCATCGGCTGTCCGGGCTTGCTGGGAGTTGTAGTTTTGAAACCTCCGGAGGTCCGCAGGTTGAAGACCACTGCGGCCTTCAACATCATCCAGCCCCCCTCTCACCCCCTTTAGTTCTGAGTACTCACCTCCGCTCGGCGCTGGTCCGGTCCTGCAGGGCTGTCCGGTGAGGAGGTGGTCCGGGCTGCTATCTTCACTGGGGGCGCCTCTTCTCCGCGCTTCCGGCCCGGAATAGATGCGTTGCCTTGACAATGACGCAAATGACGCACCTCTGCGTCGTTGTCACGGCAACGTGACTATTCTGAGGCCGGGCCCGAAGCGCTTAGAAGAGGCCTCCCCGGTGAAGATAGCAGCCCGGAACCACTATCCCACCGGACCACCTCCTCACCGGACAGTCCTGCAGGACCGGACCAGCGCCGAGCGGAGGTGAGTACTCAGAACTAAAGGGGGTGAGAGGGGGCTGGATGATGTTGAAGGCCGCAGTGGTCTTCAACCTGCGGACCTCCGGAGGTTTCAAAACTACAACTCCCAGCAAGCCCGGACAGCCGATGGCTGCCCGGGCTTGCTGGGAGTTGTAGTTTTGAAACCTCTGGAGGTCCGCAGGTTGAAGACCACTGCGGGTGGGGGAGTTCACTCGAGTATAAGCCGAGGGGGGTGTTTTCAGCACGAAAAATCGTGCTGAAAAACTCGGCTTATACTCGAGTATATACGGTATTTATTTTCTGTGGGTGAGTATGATTATGGCGGTACCCAATTTATATAGCTTTTTATGTTCTTTTTACATTCCATAACAACATTTTATTTTTTTACCTTTTTTGTGCTACAGCCATAACTTTTTAATTTTTGTCCAATGCCATTGTGTGAGGGCTTATTTTTTGCAGGACTTGTACTGTTCATTGGTACCCTTTTTTGTGACTTATGCTACCTTTTAATCTTTTTTTACTCCACGTTTTGGACGAAAATTAGGGATTTTTGCACTTTTTTTTTACACTTAATTTACAGTCATGGCTGTAAATCTTGGCACCCCTGAAATTTTTCAAGAAAATTAAGCATTTCTCACAGAAAAGGATTGCAGTAACATATGTTTTGCTATGCACATGTTTATTCCCTTTGTGTGTATTGGAACTAAACTAATAAAGGGAGGAAAAAAGAAAATTGGACAGAATGTCACACCAAACTGACACAAAAAAAAAAAAACATATAAGGTTTCAGTACGATTTCCACCAAAAACCGTTGTAGGCTATGGATTTGGGTACGGAAAAAAAACTGACAAAACTGTACAAGACGCAAAGCGGATACAACCGGCTGCATTGTTTGGCATACAGTTTTCAATGGAGAGTCAATGCATACGGTTCCATACGGTTTTCAAATTGAAAACATATACGGGAACTGTATTGCAAAAACGTGGTGTGAATGCAGCCTAAGGGTGCATGCACACCATGTTTTTGCAATACAGTTCCTGTATCAGGTTTTTGATGAAAAAGTGATTCCTCAAAACCTAACTAAAGTGTATCAAAAAGTGTGCGCAAATTTTAACCCATATACGGTTTGAAAAATGATGTCCGGTTGCGTCCGTTTTTTAAGAAAAAAACTAATACGTTTTTAACTTATCACTCCATTTTGAATAAAGTTTCACTTGTTTGATTGAAATTCCAAGAAAAAAAACTGTGCAAAGTCAAAAGCCGTATGGTGAAAACCTGATGGAACCGTACGCACATACAGTTCTGTACGGTTCCCATTGACTCCCATGTTAAAAAAAAAAAAAAAAAAAAAAGTATACGGTTCACCCAGACCAAAAAACGTGGTAGACTACATTTTTGTTGAGTACGGGTAAAAAACTGGACAAAACCATATGAGATGCAAAACGGACTAAACCGGATGATGCGTTTGACATGCGGTTTACAATGTTAAGTCAATGCATACAGTTCTGTACGGTTTTTAACTTGAAACCGTATACGGGAAATGTATAACAAAAACGTGGTGTGAATGCACCCTAAGAGAGACCTAGAGCAGTTTGCAAAGGAAGAGTGGTCCAACATTCTGGCTGAGAGGTGTAAGAAGCTTATTGATGGTTATAGGAAGCGACTGATTTAAGTTGTTGTTTTTTCCAAAGGGTGTGCAACCAAATATTAAGTTAAGGATGTCAATAATTTTGTCCAGCCCATTTTTGGAGTTTGGTATGACATTATGTCCAATTAGCTATTTTTCCTCCCTTTTTTGGTTTAGTTCTAATACAAACAAACAGCATAAAAATGTGTATAGCAAAACATGTGTTACTGCAATCCTTTTCTGTAAGAAATACTTCATTTTCTAGAAAAATTTCAGGGGTGCCAACATTTACAGCCATGACTGTACACATTAATTTATAAAAAAAAAAACTAACTATTTACAGGTTATACTATGCTGCCTGGCCTATATCAGCTGGCCTTCTGCTGTCATGGCAACCAATGGGATCCCATGAGCCCTCTCCCCTAGTCAATCCCATAAATTCCATGATCAGGACTGTTCACGGCATCTATGGGGTTAATGCTGATGAGACCGGCACGATCCCGGTCTCGTCAGCTGCGGCGGGTCACCGTCTGTGATTGACAACCAGGTCACCGTCTGTGATTGACAACCAGGTCTTGCCGGCGATCTCCTCATGTTTTAGCCACCTCCAGGCTGTGCCATTCAGGCACTATATGACCTCCTCATGCTGCCACAAACTCCAGGCTGTGCCATTCAGCCACTATATGCTCTACTCATGCTGCCGTCAACTCTAGGTTCTACCATTCAGCCACTATATGGTCTACTCATGCTGCCGCCAACTCCAGGCGGTCATTCAGCCACTATATGGTCTCCTCATACTGATGCCATCTCCAGGCTGTGCCATTCAGACACTATATGGTCTCCTCTCGCTTCAGCAACCTCCTGTCTGTGCCATTCAGCCACTATATTGTCTCCTCATGCTTCAGCCAACTCCAGGCTGTGCCATTCAGATGCTATATGGTCTCCTCATGCTTCAGCCAACTCCAGGCTGTGCCATTCAGCCACTGTATGGTCCCCTCATGCTTCAGCCACCCCCAGGCTGTGCCATTCAGCCACTGTATGGTCCCCTCATGCTTTAGCCACCTCCAGGCTGTGCCATTCAGCCACTATATGGTCTCCTCATGCTTCAGCCACCTCAAGGCTGTGCCATTCAGACACTATATGGTCGTCTCATGCTTCACCACCTCATGGCTGTGCCATTTAGCCACTATATGTTCTACTCATGCTGCCGCCAACTCCAGGCTGTGCCATTCAGCCACTATATGGTCTCCTCATGCTTCAGCCACCTCTAGGCTGTGCCATTCAGCCACTATATGTTCTTCTCATGTTGCCGTCAACTCCAGGCGGTGCCATTCAGCACTATATAGTCTCCTCATGCGGCCAGAAACTCCAGGCGGTCATTCAGCCACTATATGGTCTCCTCATACTGAAACCACCTCCAGGCTGTGTCATTGTTCCGCCATGTAACTCCTTGTTAGATTTGGTCCTTTGTAACCACACTCCGGGGCCCGGTACATTAAAACTTGGGAGTGTAATCTTTAATTTCAATTTCACAATCTTCAATTTCAAAATTGATCTTTTAATCTTAGGGATTGTGCCCTATTGTCTACTCATGCTGCCGCTAGCTCCAAGCTCTGCCATTCATGGTTTACAGTATATGGTTAACTGCTGGGCCTGGGACATTATCTAAACATATTTTATGGTAGCACTAGTTACCATAAATCTTCAATTTCAATTTTAAAATTCATCTTTTAATCTTAGGGATTGTGAAGCCCTATTGTCTACTCATGCTGCTGCCAGCTTCAGGCTGTGTCATTGTGCCACGATATGGTCTCGTTATGTTATTGGCACCTTAAATTAAACTTTTAAATGTTAATATATCTAAAATCTTCAATTTAAAATTTCAAAAATATCTTTCATCTTCTCTATTGTGAGGCCCTATGGTCTTGTCAGGCTGTTGCCACCACCAGACTGGGTCGTTCTGCCACTATATGGTCTCTTTGTTCTGCCAGGCTGTGTTATTCCAGGCTGTGTCATTCTGCCAGATTATGGTCTCCTTATGCTGCTGCCACCTCTAGGCTCTGTCATTGTGCCGCCATGTGACTCATTGTTAGTTTGGGATTTTTAATCATACAGTATTAGTTCAAAGTAAACACAGGTAAATTAAACTTGGGAATCTAATATAAATCTTAAAATTTAAAAAAATTGATGTAATCTGAGGCTTTATGGTCGTCTACGTCAGATTACCTGTGGAATTATCATAAGAATCCAATGAAACAGCTTGGAGCGATAATGAACCAAAACTAATAAATGAAACAGTTGCACTTTCATAGTCAGGGGGGCACTGAGAGGCATGGGTTGAAACAGATGGGCCTCTCACATGGCGGAGGACCGCCAGCTCAATGTTCACCAGTAATTAAAATTACATAAAAAATCTCTTTATTCTCCAATTTTGACACCATATGGTCTCCCTGCTGGACAAGGCAAAGTGCTCTACACCCCTATTGAGGCTCTCTGTAGGCCAGAAATAGCTGTTTTTCATAGCGATTTGCTGTGGATAAATTCGGTCAGAACCAAATTTTTTCGGGAAATTCGGCGAATCAGCCAAACAGAATTTTTCAAAAGTTCGCTCATCTCTAGCCATAACAATATTAATTTTCCACCTACTGTCCCATTTGAGGACTGGTTTTGTTACACCACCAATTGAACTTTGGAAGGACACCACTCATGTTACCACAAAATTTATAACTTAACATGTTTTCTTTATTCTGTTGCTCTATACAATTACAATGATACCCAGTTTTATAGATTTTATTATATTTTAGCACTAAACCTGTGCATTAATTTTGGAAAATCTAAGTTATACACTCACCATATTTTCTTTGGTGGTAGTGTACAGGCAATCTCCAATAATCATCCCTCCTCTCTGTGTGACATGTACATCATAAAACCAGAATGGAAAGGGTTACAGAGCAGAGTGTAGTTATAAGCTGACTTCCAGGCTCACTCCCCAGACCAGTGAGGCAGAGCAGAGTGAAATTTGAGTCATTCACAGGGCAGCAGGGGTGTGGAAATGTAAAAATAAAAATAAAAAATAAATAAAAACTACTTGTCCAAGGGACTAAAATGGAACACAACAATCTATTGTACCTCATGAAAATCCACTTGTCCTGGTAGACAAAATAATCGCAACCAAAATAGTACGTAAATAAGGTCTTTATTAGTTTTTGCATTTCAGTTTTTTCCTCCTCATCCTATAATAGCCATATCTCTTATTTTTGCGAAACCAATTATACTTTTTAATGACACCTTTCATTTTTCCATAACTTATGCTCTGAAACAAAAATAAATTATTTGTGAGGTGAAATTAATTTAAAAAATGCTAATTTGGTGGTTTTCTCTTCTCTTTTTTCGCCATTCACGTTGTGGTCAAACTTACATATTATTTTAATACTTTAGGTCACCCTGATTACACCAATACCAAATATAATTTTTTTTCTTTTACTTTTGACATAAAAAAAAATGTCATGACCCCTATAACATTTTTATTTTTCCGTATACTGGGCTGTATGATGGCTTATTTTTTGGGCCATAATCTGCTGTATGTATCGGTACCATTTTGGTATTGATCAGTCTTTTTGAACACTTTTTACTTAATTGTTTTCTGGGATATGATATAAATATAAAAAATGCCATTCTGTGATTTGGTATTATTTTTTTACGTTAACGCCATTCACCGTACGGGATATAAAATGTTATCTTCAAATAGTTCAGACAATTACAAATATTTTTATTATGTCTACACATTATATATATATATATATATGGGAAAGGGGGGAGGTGATATGAACTTTTAATATGGAAGGGGTTAATGGTTGTTTTTTTAAAAACTTATCAAACGTTTTTTTAAATACACTTTATTAGGAGGAATCTTTAGATTCCTCATACAGATCAAAGCAGTTCTATTGAACTCAATTTATCTGTGTTCATTTGGTTGAATCAAATACAGATCAAATCAAATACAGATCCATGGAGGCAGCCATGAATGCAGAGGTAAATCCCAAGAAGGTCGGCACTGCAACCAATAGTTGGTGCCCGAGGACCAATGTAGCAAGAATCCAGTAGAAAGAAGGGTCCCGGCACTGAGTGCCGGGACCCTTCTTTCTAATGAATGCAGAGGTAAGCCCTCCGGCTACCTCCACAGGAGAGCACCCCGATATCCCCCCCCCCCCCCCCCCTGCGATCGCGCTGCAGGGGTTCAATCCAACCCACTAGGCCACCAGGGATGGTTAACAGTTCCCTTTAGATGGTGCTGTCAACTTTGGCATCGGCGATCTAGTGCTAATGGCCGGCCACGGCGATCACCGCATGCTGGGCTATTAGCGGCAGCCCTTAGCTACTGAAATCAGCTTGACTGATACAGGGTTAAATCTATGAAAAATTCACCTGCCCGGCGCCCTGAAGTACATGTCCTGGGCGTCGGGTGATAGGATTTCCACATCCCTGGGGCAGGCAAGAGATGGACATTCTCCCTCCCTCTGAGAGATTGAAAAGATTTAATATAGTATTTTTTAGTGAAATATGGTTGTTAGAGGCATTAAAATTATAAGTACATGATCAGGATGGTACTGAGTAACTTATAACAGTTTTTTTTTTTTTTTTTGTGGGAACTGACAGGTACGCTTTAACCATATACAGGGCTGTATGCAGTCTCATTTTTTTGTGCTTTGATCTGTAGTTTTTAGCCGTGCCATTTTTGTATTGATGGGATTTTCCGATCACTATTTATGAATTTTTGTCTGGTATATGAAGTAAACAAAAATCAGCAAATCTGGATTATGGTACTTTTTCTACATTTTCACAATTCACTGTGCGGTTTCATTAATGTTATATTTTAATAGTTTGGACATTTCCACACGCAGCAATACCAAATTCCGGAAAAAGAAAGGTGATTTAACCTTTATTAGGGAAGGGGCTTATTTATGTTAAAAAAATCTTTCAATTGCGAACACTGAACGATGCTGTGCTATGTATTATCGGTGTTATCGGTGGTCTACTTGTAAAGGCTGCTGAGGTTGGCTGCACATTTGAAGTGCTGATTTAACCCCTTAAAGGGGTATTCCGCCCCTAGCATCTTATCCCCTATCCGCCCCTAGTATCATATCCCCTATGGGTCTCCGCTGCAGCACCCCACTATCATTACTGCACAGAGCAAACTCGCTCTGTGCATAATGACCGGCGATACAGGGGCCGGAGCATCGTGACATCACGGCTCCGCCCCCTCGGGGCATCATGGCCCGCCCCCTTAATTCAAGTCTATGGGAGGGGCATCGTGACCGCCGCTCCCCCTCCCATAGATGTGTATTGAGGGGGCGGGCCGTGACATCAACGGGGGCAGAGCCATGACATCACGATGCTCCGGCCCCTGTATTGCCCGTCATTACGCACAGAGCGAGTTTGCTCTGTGCAGTAATGATAACGGGGTGCTGCAGCAGAGATCCCAGGGGTACTCAGCAGCGGAACCCCCGCGATCTGACTTCTTATACCCTATACTTTGCATAGGGAGGTCCGTCAATGCAAGTCTATGGGAGGGGGCGGAGCGTGACGTCACATGGGGCGGAGTTGTGACGTCACGCTCGTCCGCCATTGTGGTCGGGATCCGAAGCCTCCAGCGTTGCCGGTGTGAGGTGGAAGCCGTCCAGGTGGGTGCTGCAGCAGAGATCACGGGGGTCCCCAGCAGCCTTTGGATAGGGGATAAGATGTCTAGGGGTGTGGAGTACCCCTTTAAAATCCCTCTATTTTGAAGACATATAACTTTTTCATTTTTCTGTATGAGCGGCAGTATTAGGGCTCATTTTTTGTGCCATGATCTGTACTTTTTATTGATGCCATATTTGCATATCTAAAATACATTTTTATCAAATTTTTTTTGGAATAAAATATTCTAAAAAAGCAGCAATTTAGCACTTTTTATTTTTTTAACATTCACGCTGTTCACCGTACGGTATCATTAACATTATATTTTAATTGTTCGGATATTTACGCATGCGGCGATATCAAATAAGTTTATAAAAAATAGTTCTAACACTTTTTGGGGATGAAATGGGGAAAATGGGAAAAGGGAAATGGGAAAAATAAAATTTTTATTGCGGGAGGGAATTTTGACAAATTTTTATTTTTTTAACTTTTTTTTAACTTTTTTGTTTTTCAACTTTAATAGTCCCCATAGGGCACTATTTATAGCAATCATTCGGTTGCTAATACTGTTCAGTGCTGTGCATAGGGCATAGCACTGATCAGTGTTATCGGTCATCTTCTGCTCTTGATCTCAGACCAGAGCAGAAGACCCGTGGAAGGCAGCGGAGGCAGGTGAGGGGACCTTAGTCTGCCGCTCTGGATGATCGGATCGCCGCGGCAGCGCTGTGGGTGATCAGATCATCCATTTTAGTGACTGCAGCGCTGCAGATGCCATGATCTGTATTGATCATGGCATCTGAGGGGCTAATGGTGGACATCCGCGCGATCGAGGATGTCGGCCATTACCGGCAGGTCCCTGGCTGCTGTCAGCAGCCGGGACCTGCTGCACATGACCAGAGCATAGCTCCGATGCTCAAGGTAATGTATAGGACGTAAATGTACATCCTGGTGCGTTAAGTACCACCTCACCAGGATGTACATTTAGGTCCTGCGTCATTAAAGGGGTTATCCAGCATAAGGTGATTTTAGTACATACTTGACAGACAGTAATGGACATGCTTAGGAAGGATCTGCGATTGTCTTGGGCTAAATGGCTATGCTGTGAGATTACCATAACACTGTGGCTAGCTTTCTGTGAACTTGTATTTCCTGTTTTCTTGTTTGCCTACAAATCCCATGATACCATTTTCCTCCTTCCCACACATCAGTTACCCCACCCATTGAAACTAAATGAGCTGCAGACCTGTGGCCTTCAATCAGGATGCCTACAGCTGTTGCATTAGTTGCAGATTGATCTCTCCACACATTGAAGCAGATGGCTCTCTATCATCAGCTGACTAGTGAGTCAGGTATCGACCGCATTGCAAGCTGGGAAAAATCTGAGACAGCAGTCATTTTGTATGCTGTTAAAAATAAATATTGGGGTGAAAATCACATAAGAATTGTGAGAAAACCGTCACACACAGGTAAAGACACTATATTATGAACTACACTAACTTTACAGCCCCTGTAGCATAGTCAAATAAAAAAAATTCCCGGATTATCCCTTTAACCCCTTAAGGACGCAGGACGTAAATGTACGTCCTGGTGCGGTGGTACTTAACGCACCAGGACATACATTTACGTCCTGTGCATAACCGCGGGCATCGGAGCGATGCCCGTGTCATGCGCGGCTGATCCCGGCTGCTGATCGCAGCCAGGGACCCGCCGGCAATGGCCGACGCCCACGATCTCGCGGGCGTCCGCCATTAACCCCTCAGGTGCCGGGATCAATACAGATCCCGGCATCTGCGGCAGTGCGCGATTTGAATGAATGATCGGATCGCCCGCAGCGCTGCTGCGGGGATCCGATCATTCAGAGCGCCGCACGGAGGTCCCCTCACCTTCCTGCTTCCGGCTCCCGGCGTCTTCTGCTCTGGTCTGAGATCGAGCAGACCAGAACAGAAGATAGCCGATAACACTGATCCTATATCCTATACATAGAACAGATCAGTATTAGCAATCATGGTAATTCTATGAATAGTCCCCTATGGGGACTATTCAAGTGTAAAAAAAAATGTAAAAGTCAAAGTAAAAAAAATGTGAAAAATCCCCTCCCCCAATAAAAAAGTAAAACATCCGTTTTTTCCTATTTTACCCCCAAAAAGCGTAAAAAATAAATTTTATAGACATATTTGGTATCGCCGCGTGCGTAAATGTCCGAACTATTAAAATAAAATGTTAATGATCCCGTACGATGAACGGCGTGAACGTAAAAAAAAAAAAAGTCCAAAATTGCTACTTTTTTAATACATTTTATAAAAAAATAATTATTAAAAAATTATTAAAAGTTTTTAATATGCGAATGTGGTATCAAAAAAAAGTACAGATCATGGCGCAAAAAATGAGCCCTCACACCGCCGCTTATACGGAAAAATAAAAAAGTTAGGTCATCAAAATAAAGGGATTATAAACGTACTAATTTGGTTAAAAAGTTTGTGATTTTTTTTTTAAGCACAACAATAATATAAAATTATGTAATAATGGGTATCATTTTAATCGTATTGACCCTCAGAATAAAGAACACACATCATTTTTACCGTAAATTGTATGGCGTGAAAACGAAACCTTCCAAAATTAGCAAAATTGCGTTTTTCTTTTTAATTTCCCCACAAAAATAGTGTTTTTTGGTTGCGCCATACATTTTATGATATAATGAGTTATGTCATTACAAAGGATAACTGGTCGCGCAAAAAACAAGCCCGCATACTAGTCTGTGGATGAAAATATAAAAGAGTTATGATTTTTAGAAGGCGAGGAGGAAAAAATGAAAACGTAAAAATTAAATTGTCTGAGTCCTTAAGGCCAAAATGGGCTGAGTCCTTAAGGGGTTAAGGGGTTAACGGGACAAAGTTAGGTAAAGGATATCTGCCTTTCTTTTCAGCTGATCGGAACCCCACTATTTTGCTACAGTGGTCCTAATCCACTGAGCTACTGGCAGCTGGATTTTGGCACTAATAGATGTGGCAATCAACTTTAATCGCAGCTACTGAAGGAGTAATGCCAGACATCACCCTGGATCCCAGTTGCTATAAGTTCCTGAGCGCACTTAATAGACTGGGTTTAGGCTCATGACATACATGTATGGGCTGTGTGAGCTCTGGGATGGATACATGCAAGCTGTCTGCTCCTGATGATTCACGCAGTTCTAGAAAAGTAAATCAAATCTTTCCTCTTATCCCTGACCACCCAAAAAGCTCTGGGCAGCTGAGCCCTATGCAAATACCATTGTACCTACTGTTATATGTACACAGTGCTGTGGCATAATCCCCTCCTCCTCCTCCTTCTGTGATGCTGTTTTTTCTTCTGTCATTTGCTGTCATTTGCTTAGATAGCATTCTCCATCTATAGTAGTGTACTATACAAATCAGCACAGTGCCAGCTTATTTAGTGCACTTTCACCAGCACTGTGTCATGGCATGGCTCTGGTCCTGATGAAAAGAAAGTTCTATAGACCCTTCTCAGTGTCTAAAACGTGGTTTATTAGCACAGAAAGCAACAGGTTTCTGGTCTGAACTGGACCCTTCGTCTGGCAACGTGCATCGTTGCACGATGCACGTTGCCAGACGAAGGGTCCAGTTCGGACCAGAAACGCGTTGCTTTCTGTGCTAATAAACCACGTTTTAGACACTGAGAAGGGTCTATAGAACTTTCTTTTCATCAGGACCAGAGCCATCAACGGCCCAATTTTGTCTATTCATGTTTTTTTTTTATTATACATCTAGTAATACTGCTGTAAAGATGACCTCCACACAAAACCTCTGTCTATTACTTTTTTATTACACCCTTGAGCTTTGGCTATTCTGTGTCATGGTTTGTGGTCTTGCAGGGCATAATAATGTGACCATCACTCTTTTATGAGGGGCATTTACTAATCTTTTACTATGTAGTCTGGTTTTTACCGTGTTTTTTTCTACTTCATTTTTGACTATGTGCGACAAATTTACTAAATTGTTGCACGGCATTAATAAATTTGGCACACATAGGCAAAAGTGGGAAATTTACTTCATGTAGTAGAAAAAATAGTCTGTTCCTCTTTCCTGCTGTCTGAATAGGTTTGGCTGCTAGGTTTCCTTCTGGATCTTTTGTTTTTGAGTTTTTTTTAGCTTTTTCACCACATCTAAATAATTCAATAACTACAGTGGTCCCTCAAGTTACAATATTAATTGGTTCCAGGAAAACCATTGTAAGTTGAAACCATTGTATGTTGAGACCATAACTCTATGGAAACAGGGTAATTGGTTCTAAAGGCACCAAAATGTCATCCAAAATAGGAAAAAGTGACAAAGAAAAATAAGTAGATAACTAATATAGATAAAGCAAATCCTTACATATAAAAGTAATAAAGATCTGCTGGGAGCTGTAAATCACTGTCTATGTCAGTGTTTCCCAAGCAGGGAGCCTCCAGCTGTTGCAAAACTATAACTCCCAGCATGCCTGGACAGCCAAAGGCTGTCCGGGCATGCTGGGAGTTGTAGTTTTGCAAAAGATGGGGCCACCCTGCTTGGCAAACACTGGTCTATGTAGAGGACAGGAGCTTCTTCAGGGGTCCTGTACAGTACAGGCAATGTCCCAAACAAGTAATGGAGTCGCCCTCACCTGGTGTCCAAAAGAGCAGCTAACCCTGATACAGGTAAAGTGTACAGAACATGTAATACCAGACACCAGTCAGTGCATACACTTCAGTAATACAGGGGTTTTACCAGTGAATGCCCATTTTCATTGGTTGGTTCTTCCAGCCATTGACACGTTTTACAGATCTGGACTGTCTGTAGCATTGTATGTTGAGTCTGGTTTCAACTTACGATGGTCCAGAAAAGACCATTGTATGTTGAAACTATTGTATGTTGAGGCCATTGTAAGTTGAGGGATCACTGTAAATTGTAGTCATGGCTCAGAAGTGGTAAACGGCGTTTAGTGTGTGTGTGTGTGTGTGTTTATTACATTTTTTTAACACAGTTTTTTTCTCCCTAAATGTACTTACACTTTTTTTTTTTTTTTTTGGTTACTTCTTCTACAGATCTGTGTATCCTGTGGACTCCTTCGGATTCGGTGGACTACTTCGATGACCAGCGTTTTTCTTTGCTTGATGTTAATAAAATGGTTAACGAGGGCTTGTGGGGGAGTGTTTTTTGTAATAAATTTTTTTTAAAACCTGTTGTGTTTTATTTTTATTTTACTTTACTAGACAGGCTTAGTAGTGGAAGCTGTCTTATAGACTGAGTCCATTACTAAGCCGGGCTTAGCGTTAGCCACAAAAACAGCTAGCGCTAACCCCCAATTATTACCCCGGTACCCAACACCACAGGGGTGCCGGGAAGAGCCGGTACCAACAGGCCCGGAGCGTCAAAAATGGCGCTCCTGGGCCTAGGCGGTAACAGACTGGCGTTATTTAGGTTGGGGAGGGCCAGTAACAATGGTCCTCGCCCACCCTGGTAACGTCAGGCTGTTACTGTTTGGTTGGTATTTGGTTGAGAATAAAAATAGGGGGACCCTATGCGTTTTTTTTAATATATTTAATTATTTATTTAAAAGAAAAAAACGCATAGGGTCCCCCCTATTTTCATTCTCAGCCAAATACCAACCAAACAGTAACAGCCTGACGTTCCCAGGGTGGGCGAGGACCATTGTTACTGGCCCTCCCCAGCCTAAATAACGCCAGCCTGTTACCGCCTAGGCCCAGGAGCGCCATTTTTGACGCTCCAGGCCTGTTGGTACCGGCTCTTCCCGGCACCCCTGTGGCGTTGGGTACCGGGGTAATAATAGGGGGTTAGCGCTAGCTGTTTTTGTGGCTAGCGCTAAGCCCAGGTTAGTAATGGACTCAGTCTATAAGACAGCTTCCACTACTAAGCCTGTCTAGTAAAGTAAGAAAAAAACACAACAGGTTTTAAAAAATTTTTATTACAAAAAACACTCCCCCACAAGTCCTCGTTAACCATTTTATTAAAATCAAACAAAGAAAAACGCTGGTCATCGAAGTAGTCCACCGAATCCAAAGGAGTCCACAGGATAAACGGATCTGAAATGAGAAGAAAACAAAAAAAATGGGTTAGTACATTTATTATCACCTGCTCACACATCTCCCGCCCCGCATGACTACAACTGCCAGCATGCCCTTACAGTAAGGACATGCTGGGAGTTGTAGTTATGTGGTGCAGGAGATGTGTGGGCAAGTGACAAGCTTGTCCCCTGCCCCCAGCTGCAGGACTACAACTCCCAGCATGCCCTTACAGTAAGGTGGGGCGGAGGCCGGGCACAGTGTTTCCCAACCTGGGACTTGTAGTTTTGCAACATCTGGAGGCACCCTGGTTGGGAAACACTGTTTTAGGCCAGTGTTTCCCAACCAGGGTGCCTCCAGATGTTGCAAAACTACAAGCCCCAGCATGCCTGGACAGTCAAAGGCTGTCTAGGCATGCTGGGAGTTGTAGTTTTGCAACATCTGGAGGCAACCTGGCTGGGAAACACTGGCCTAAAACAGTGTTTCCCAACCAAGGTGCCTCCAGATGTTGCAAAACTACAAGTCCCAGCATGCCTGGACAGTCAAAGGCTGTCTAGGCATGCTGGGAGTTGTAGTTTTGCAACATCTGGAGGCAACCTGGCTGGGAAACACTGGCCTAAAACAGTGTTTCACAAACAGGGTGCCTCCAGATGTTGCAAAACTACAAGCCCCAGCATGCCTGGACAGTCAAAGGCTGTTTAGGCATGCTGGGAGTTGTAGTTTTGCAACATCTGGAGGCAACCTGGCTGGGAAACACTGGCCTAAAACAGTGTTTCCCAACCAAGGTGCCTCCAGATGTTGCAAAACTACAAGTCCCAGCATGCCTGGACAGTCAAAGGCTGTCTAGGCATGCTGGGAGTTGTAGTTTTGCAACATCTGGAGGCAACCTGGCTGGGAAACACTGGCCTAAAACAGTGTTTCCCAACCAGGGTGCCTCCAGATGTTGCAAAACTACAAGTCCCAGCATGCCTGGACAGTCAAAGGCTGTCTAGGCATGCTGGGAGTTGTAGTTTTGCAACATCTGGAGGCAACCTGGCTGGGAAACACTGGCCTAAAACAGTGTTTCCCAACCAGGGTGCCTCCAGATGTTGCAAAACTACAAGCCCCAGCATGCCTGGACAGTCAAAGGCTGTCCAGGCATGCTGGGAGTTGTAGTCTTGCAACATCTGGAGGCACCCTGGTTGGGAAACACTGGCCTAAAACAGTGTTTCCCAACCAGGGTGACTGTTTTAGGCCAGTGTTTCCCAACTGTTTTAGGCCAGTGTTTCCCAACCAGGGTGCCTCCAGCTGTTGCTAAACTACAACTCCCAGCATGCCTGGACAGCCAAAGGCTGTCCAGGCATGCTGGGAGTTGTAGTCTTGCAACAACTGGAGGCACCCTGGTTGGGAAGCCTGCGCAACTTACCGGCTTCCGTAGGATCCAGCGCTGCACGACACTGCCGCGCGACAGTGCCACGCGACGATCTCCGACAGCGATCGTCGCTGGAGCCTCGGAAGGGTAAGTGAACTTCTTCGCCGGTCCCCTTCAGCTGTTTAGTTTTGCAACAGCTGGAGGACTACAGTTTACAGACCACAAACCAGTGGTCTGCAAACTGTGGCCCTCCAGCTGTTGCAAAACTACAACTCCCAGCATGCCTGGACAGCCAATGGCTGTCCAGGCATGCTGGGAGTTGTAGTCTTGCAACATCTGGAGGCACCCTGGTTGGGAAACACTGTTTTAGGCCAGTGTTTCCCAACAAGGGTGCCTCCAGCTGTTGCAAAACTACAACTCCCAGCATGCCCGGACAGCCAAAGGGCAGCCAAAGCAGCTATGTTTGTCTAATTCTGGGTAACCACTTTAAATCTCCCCCAACCCCCCATTTACATAGTTAATACAGTTGAAAAAAGACATACGTCCATCTAGTTCAACCAATTTAAGTGGGTGGTAATGTAGAATTATTGGTTCCTGGGAAGGTGAAAGGGGTACTCTGTCCCTAAACATCTTATCCCCTATCCAAAGGATGAGTGTAAAGATGTCTGATTGTGGGGTTCCCGCAGCTGGGACCCCGTGATCTCTGTGCAGCACCCGGCATTCGTTTAGAATGCTGGGTGCGGGCAGCGGGGATCATGACGTTACAGCCATGCTCCTCAATGCAGGTCTGTGGGAAAGCATCAAAAGCGCCTTGATGCCACGGCCACTGCTGCCCGCTCTAAGCATTTGGAACAAAATGTTCCAAATGCTGGGGCAGCGGAGTACCCCTTTAAGACACCTATTACCCTAGGGACCTACCAAATTGGATGATGGAAAAACAGTAAGCTCTACAGTGGCCAAGGAGACATGATTATAATATTTTAAAAAAATAAAAATAACAGACAACTGGGAAACATAGTTATGACCCAAGAATACTACATAATCAGTTAGCATGTGGGTTATACAAGTGCATATGAAAACCTTAAGATTTGACAATATTTTGCAAATCTCCAAACACTTTTTAGAACAAATGTAGAAAAAGAGGTGCTTTCCAATGGGATGGCAGAAACATTGTTTCCCCAATATATCAGTGTTTTTGTTTACCCCAGATTCATAAAACATTGGACATTGGTCCAGAAGAATCCGGGTCTAGCCAAGATAACAGCAAGCAGACCACTAGTTACATTCAGTAGATGTGGTAATCTTAATGACACCCTAGTACAGAGCAGGTTTACATCCAGTGGTGCCACACCAATAGGAAACCACAAGTGGAGTACCTGCTCCTGGTGTCCTTACCTGTGTACTAGAAGAAGCATTTTGTTAGGTGTAGTCCCAGTGAATGTATAAATTCTTTGCTACAAGACCAGTTTTGTCTGTTACTCTGGGTGGTTCTATGTGGGGTACTACACATACTCAATGAACATATGGTTTACTAAACAATTAAATGCCCTGGGTCCATTGGGTAATGTGCCATGTTGTTTTATCTGCATTTAATTGTTTTCAACTGCTGATTGTACACCTTATGTGACTCTTGTGGCAAACAGTTGTAACCTTTCTGGGTATACCAGTGTCCATGGCCATTTACATTTTCTGGATGTTATTCTGCACTTAAATAAAGAAGTTTGAGCACTTTATGGTGAGTGCCACTGATGTTTCTGTCTCATAGATGTTTTTCTGAGTTTGAACTCCACTTTTAGTGTATTGAAGCCTAATAACAAACTCTGCCTTAACCCTTCATGCTGGACTGTTCAAGGTTTGCTTTAGCTATGCCAACTATTGTGGCTGGCTGTTGACTCCAGTGTAACTATACTCAATCCAATAAGAAAAAAGAAAAGAAAAGTGCAAATGTTGGTACTCACCAAGCTGAAGTGTAAAATCTGAATCCTACTTTTATTTCCGAACTATGGTCAAGACAACAGAGGGTTTCTTTCTTTGTAGATTTTGCTATAATCTGTTCCCATCAAGACTGAGCATACATGGTTTGATGTATGTGTGGATGTGGACTTAAGTTAGTGTCAGCAGATTTCATTTATTCATCTATTCTTTTTGAATCCAATGTAGCCATGCACACTTGTTTTTTTATATAATAAGTTGTTAAGACTTTTGTATGCTACATCAGAAAATGGCTTAATGCCTTTGTAAATATGGAGCAGGCTCAATTTTTCTGTATTTACACATGGGCTTTTGTGTGTTTTATTTTTGTTTGTGAAATCCACCAGAAAACCAATCATTGAAGTTTGACTGGTCACAGTTCATGCCGCTGCTTACCTTGCATTAGTTGTATTAGTGACCACAGTTGAGTGCAGTTGAGCAAGCAATTCTTACTATTTTTGGCAGTTTATTTTGTCTAATGCTTGTACAAATAAACCGCAGAAAGCTACAAAAATGAAATTTGCTATGGTAACCCCTGAAAGAGCCTTTTAATATTATTCCATATCTATTATCCAGCTGCTGAAGATAGTTTTCTTGTTTAACTTGTTTTTTTCACTCTGTTATATCCAAATCTTTATTTTTGGTGTGACTGGCTAGGTCATGACATTGATAAACGGAGCTGCCATTGTACCATGCCCTTGATGCTTACTAGCCTGATTAAAGGCATGTGCTAGCTGGAAAAGTTTTTTTTTCCTTTTTTAGACATTGATAAATATTACACTATTTTGCTATTAAACAGAAGGGCACATGAATTACATATTTGTAGTAAAATAAACCATGCAGGTAGTGTTGTTTCAAGATAAATCATGTTGTGTTTTTATTCTGAGCCTTCGTGCCAGCTGAAGCTCAAGTAAATTCTGTCCAGTTACAGTAGTGGAAAGCTGCATAAAATGTGTGCCACAATACCAATATTACATTTAGTGGAGGATTCATGTGGTATTTTATGAGGTGTAGCATATAAAAATAAAGAAATATTGAATCACTATAAAAGTGTCCTAGAATAAATATTTTGCTATTGACTAAGACTGTTGAAACCTAACCTGTCACCAGGAAAATGCGATCTAATCTAGTTGTTTCATATTATAGAGCAGAGCAGATTAATTTGTGTTTATCAGAAAAAAAAATCAGTATAACTTGTAATTTATTGATTGAAATCTCTGATCTCTCCATGCTAAGGGGTCCTGTAATTGAGTGACACTGTCCACTGGACTCCTGAGAATAAAGAGCTGGGATATCTTGTCAATAAGTTACAAGATAAAGTGAATCTTTTTCAATGAAGATGTATATTAATCTACTCAGCTCTTACTGCTCTGTAGCATAATGCCGATAGATTAGATAGCATTGGCATTTTCTAAAGGGGTACTCCGCCCCTAGACATCTTATCCCCTATCCAAAGGATAGGGGATAAGATGTCTGATCGAGGGGGACCCGCCGCTGGGGAACCCCGGGATCTCGGCTGCAGCACCCCTCTGTCATTACTGCACAGAGCAAACTCGCTCTGTGCGTAATGAAGGGCGATACAGGGGCCGGAGAATTGTGACGTCATGGCTCCTCCCCCTTAATGCAAGTCTATGGGAGGAAGCGTGGTGGCCACCACGCCCCCTTCCATATACTTGTATTGAGGGGGTGGGCCGTGATGTCATGAGGGGCGGAGCCGTGATGTCACAATGCTCCGACGGGACGCTCGGGATCAGACATCTTATCCCCTATCCTTTAGATAGGGGATTAGATGTCTAGGGGCAGGCAGAGTACCCCTTTAAGTCACTCTGTAGTGTTATCCTATGATGCTTTCTTATGGCTCAATTAATAACTGACCAGGCTGCACAAATGAACGCTGGATTGTTTGTACAGCCCTTTATCTTCTTCATTGTGGGCTGCACATCACCTGTTTACACAGAGCAATGTATAGACAGTAACAATTAATATTAATGACCGCGCAGAAGATGTCATCAGGCGACTAACCAGTATTATCTCATCAATCTAATCGCTGTCCATTTTACACAGTCCTGTTTTTCGAACAAGTGTTCCTACACTCATTGACCCAATAATTGGCCTACGTAAAAGGTTCTCAACAGTATAGATTCTCAGGTTTGTGGTGTGTGAAGGTTGAACATTTTTTTTTTTTTTTTTTTTTTTTTTTGCTGTCAGATCTGACTTTCCAACTTCAGTTATCAATCCTTTCATTTTTCTCATGTCTTTTAGGAATATGATAAAGTCTTTCTACACAGCTAGTCTTCTGCTTGACGCATTAACTGTATTCGGTGAACTCACTGAAGAGGTAAGGTACAACTTCATGGTAACGAGTGGTTGCGTTACTGTTCACTTTCTGTCATCTCAAACCAGTCTTCCCATTCTCCTCTGACATCAATAAGGCATTTTCATCCACACAACTACCGTTCACTAAATATTTCATAACATTAATCTCTGTAAACCCTAGAGATGCTTGTATGTGAAATTCCATGTTGATAAGCATTTCCAGAAATACACAGACGAGCTCATCTAGTGCCAACCACAATGCCACACTCAAAGTCACTTAAATTTCCTTTCTTCCCTTTTATTGATGCTCTGTTTGAACTTACATATAACCAATCTATATAACCAATATTCAAGAATGGGAGAGCACTGTGGTAAGAAAGGTAACATCCAAGAACCCTGACTCCTGTGTTAAGATTAGATAGATATGCAAGAACCAAGATATGGCATTCCTAATAAATCCAAATAACATAGTATTTTATTTACTGGTATGTGGTAGCTACCACACATGCAGCTGTAGGATTAGTCATTAGAGAGAAATCTGTTATGGAGCCTAAGGGCTTCTACTGTTAGAGGCTGACTACTGAGGCATTTGTAGTCAGAATCCACAAGTTGACCACAAAATTCTGCAAATCAGTAGCACAACCAAGGAAGGAAACAACAGTATATTTTCAAAGAGGGTATATATGTTACAATTAAAACTAGTTTTTAGTTAAAACTGGTTTTCCCTAGTAAAAACTAATCTTGACTGAATGTCTTTGTGAAAACTAAAATTGACTCGTTTTCCTAGTTAAAACCAGTTTTGACTGATTGCCTTTGTTGAAACAGTTTTTACTAAATGCCTTCGTACAAACTAGAATATTTACTGAATTCTTCGTACAAATTAGAATACTTACTGAACGCCTTCATACAAACTATAATTTACTGCCAATCAAAAACTGAATGTCATTTGAAACTGGTTTAAAGTAGAGAAAACTAGTTTTAAAAAAATGGCCCAGTTCAAAATGTTTCCACAGAGGTCAAAGTTCATCTAGCTTACACGTGGCACTTGAGAACGATTTTGATTGGTTGTGCGACGTCGCCTGACTCGTGGTCAACCTCCACATACCCGTGTACCCCTCCGCTAAGCACGCTCATGCGGATTGACCATGCTGCCTGTACATAACTACGTACCCCCTCCGCTAAGCACGCTTGTGTGGGCTCACCACGCTGCCTCCACATAACTACGTACCCCCTCTGCTAAGCTCTCTCGTGCGGGCTGACCACGTCACCCTTGCATACCTGTGTACCCCTCCGCTAAGCACCAAAACAAAACTTTTGATATGTTGTACATATTGGCAAAACAATAGTTTTTCAAATATACTTCTTTTTAAAAAAATCATATTTTATTAAAGGGGTTCCCATACCGCCTGGGACACTGATGAGTCCTGCAGCAGCAGCATCTTGTCCACGAGTCATGGACAAGAGATGGCTGATGGACAAAGCTGCGGATGGGACTGCGGATTTTGCCTGGGGGAGCGCGTGGCTGCCAGGAGCGAGCATGCATGAATTTACAGCATCAGTGCTAGGAACCTCTGTGGATCGCAGCACAAGACCAGGAGTTCATAAACTTTTATGGAGCTTCACTTCAAGGGACACCATAATATTTTTCTGTAAATATTTCTACTTTGCTACTGTTTTTTTCTTTTTTTTTCTGTGGTGGAAAAGTTTAGCACGGGGGAAAACAGCTGATCAGATGTGGGATGTTATGGAGCTACGGGCAGTGCAGGCCTGTACAAGATATGTGACTGACTTCTGTAATATGCTAACAGTCAGGGGCGTCACTAGATTAAAACATTCAGGGCCTGTTTCCCAAATAAAAAGACAAGTGGCCCAAATGTCAGCTGTTGAGTGAGACCATATATCAGTGTTTCCCAATCAGGGTGCCTCCAGCTGTTGCAAAACTACAACTCCCAGCATTTTCAGAAGCCAAAAGCTGTCCGGGCATGCTGGGAGTTGTAGTTTTGAAACATCTGCTTGGGAAACACTGCCATACACTCAGCAATCTTGGCCTTTCTGCTCAGCTCCTCCCCCTTCGCCACGCGCCCAGTCGTGCATGTGATCTTTATTATCTCTGTACTGTGACATCACTGTATATTATCCCCATACTGTGACATCACTGTATATTATCCACCTCCATCTGAAATTATTGAAAAAGCAGTGAGCAAGATTAGCAAGTAAATAAAGTTAAAGGGGTACTTATTTTATTATTATTTTTTTTTATAAATCAGCTGGTGCCAGAAAGTTAAACAGATTTGTAAATTTACAAGAAAAAAGAGTGGTAGAGAGGCTCCTATTGACCTGGCAACCTGAGACTCAAGCTGCCCAAAAAACACCTATACCCATGGTGCCAAAAAATATGAAATAGAATACAGAAATTGGGATTCAGAGTCGTGAATATTAGGATAACGTATGTTTATTTCAGTATATAATGTATAAAGTTAGAATACTTGTGAACTGTGAATCACAGGGCCCTTGTGAATCAACAGAAACACAAAAGGGTTGTTCAATGGTTAATACAATAAAATTAAAATCATGGCAAATAAAAAGGGTTATTACAATAACATATGGCTTTTAAAACACATAAATAATCCTTTAAATAAGTGTCCACACATCTATAGGAATGAAAGCAATGGTTTGGCGATTTGTAAAAATGCAGTGATTTCTCTGATAGTCTTGGTTCGCTATTTCCACAATTATTTTGTATCCAGTTAGAATAAATAATAAATGTCTTGAATAAAGAATGCAGCGATTTGTGCAAAGTTAGTCAGTGGCAATTGTATCAATTGACTTTAGAATGTAACAAATCTGGATCCTTTATGCAGAGGGCTCGTTGTTGGAGACACAGCCATCTCCCAATTGTGCAGTGGCAGTGTTAGGTTCAATAAGAACAGCGCTTTAAAATTGTAGTCTGAATTGGTACCTTCTGTAAATTGTGCTGATTGCCGGACGAGTCCCAGTCCCTGGGCAGAGGGTGCGCTGCTAGAGACTCGGCCGTCTCAGATGTGCAGTGGGCTCAGTCCGTGGATACTGCAGCAGTTCTCCGTTGTATTCTTGTGGAAAAGGTTGATGTGGCACTTGGATTGTTTGTGGTTGAAGCTGGACACGTTTCAGGTCCTTAGGACCTTTCTTCAGCAGCTAAACAGATGTACACTGTGTACATATGTTTAGCTGCTGAGGAAAGGTCCTGCACAATTGGGAGATGGCTGTGTCTCCAACAGCGAGCCCTCTGCATAGAGGATCCAGATTTGTTACATTCTAAAGTCAGTTGATACAATTGCCACTAACTTTGCACAAATCGTTGCATTCTTTATTCAAGACATTTACTATTTATTCTAACTGGATACAAAATAATTGTGGAAATAACGAACCAAGACTATCAGAGAAATCACTGCATTTTTACAAATCACCAAACCATTGCTTTCATTCCTATAGATGTGTGGACACTTATAGAAAGGATTATTTGATGTGTTTTAAAAGCCATATTTTATTGTAAAAACCCTTTTTATTTGCCATGATTTTAATTTTATTATATTAACCATTGAACAACCATTTTGTGTTTCTGTTGATTCACAAGGGCCCTGTGATTCACAGTTCACAAGTATTCTAACTTTATACATTATATGCTGAAATAAACATACGATATTCTAATATTCACGACTCTGAGCCCCAATTTCTGTATTGGATTTAAATAGATCTTAATCTTTCCAGTACTTTTCAGCTGCTATATACTGCAGAGGAAGTTCTTTTCTTTTTTAATTAATTTTCTGTCTGACCACAGTGCTCTCTACTGTCTGTGCCAGGGACTGTACAGAGCAAGAGAGGTTTGCTATGGGGATTTGCTCCTGCTTTGGACAGTTCCTGAAATGGACAGAGGTGTCAGCAAAGAACACTGTGGTCAGACAGAAAAGAAATCCAAATAGAAAATAACTTCCTCTGTAGTATACAGCAACTGATAAATACTGGAACGATTAAGATTTTTTTAATAGAAGTAAGTTACAAATCCGTTTAACTTTCTGGCACCATTTGAGATATATATATAAATATTTCCACCGGGGTACCCCTTTATTACTGATGGAAATATGGGTATTAGAAACATTCAAATTAAATGAACATGATCAAGTTTAGGTACCTAGCAACATGTAACAGTTTTTGATCGGACAGGTGCGCTTTAATTGTGGTAGGCATTCGTTATGACAAATTCAAATCAAGGAACAAGATGGAAGAATTTTTAAAAAGGATTTTAGAGATTGATGAAAACAACAAAAAAGAAAACTACTACAGTGTTATGAGAAAATAGACTTATGATAAACTAGTTTTAATCCCTTCCCGACGCATGACATACATGTACGTCATGGAAGGTATTCCCGACCTGTGACATACATCTACGTCATGCAGATAATGGCTGCCGATGAACGTGTAGTGCTGCGCCTGGTAAGATGGTGGCTGATAGCAATCCATCTTGCCTCGGGACCAGTGCCTCCTCCCACCACCACAATCACTGCATCGCGCTGGACCCGAAAGGTGAAAAAGAAAGAAGATCCACAGGAGGTATGTATGTCAGAGGGGAGGGGTGTGGTGGAAATTACTGCCTGCTATGGAGGAACTGCTGCCAACTATGAGGGAACTGTTGCCTACTATGGGGGGACCTCTGCTACCTTCCTAATGTGGGGGACTTTTGCTGGATACCTAATATGGAGGACATCTGCTAGATACCTAATGTGGGGAGCTATCTACTACCTACAAGCTATTATGTAGAATAACTACCCAGCTAATATGGGAGCCACCTACATAGATTTAAATATATATATATATTTATATAATACCAATAAAGAGCAGCACATCCAATGAGAAAAATCCTGGGGTGCCAGCCAATTGAATCCCGGTGCTCCGATCCTCGTTTTAAATATAATTGATAGTAGGCAGCACACCAACTTTAGTGAAATTAAAGTGTTCTTTATTCCATGTAAGAGAGACAACGTTTCAGCCATCTCACATCGCTCACACTTGAAAATGGCCATGTGAGATCGCTGAAACGTTGTCTCTCTTACATGGAATAAAGAACACTTGATTTCACTAAAGTTGGTGTGCTGCCTACTATCAATTATATATATATATATATATATATATATATATATATATATATATAATATACCTTCCCTAATAACAACTGAAAACGCCCCCTTTTTTCCATAAAAAAAAAAAACTGCGAGTACTTTAAAAAAAAAAAAAAAAGCGTTGGTACTCTGTCTTAAAAAAAAAAACATTTTTTTATTGTATCGGGACATCCCTAATAACTAAATTTATTTGGCATGGCTATCTCTCTTACAAGTAGAGAATTTCAAATCTAGAAAAATGCAAAAAAAAAAAAAAAAAAAAACTGCATGTATCAACAAAATGTACTACTAATATAAAGTACAATATGTCACACAAAACAACCTCAAGAAAAAAAATATATATAAATGTCAATTCTAGTTTTCACGAAGGCATAAATTCTAGTTTGTACGAAGGCATTCAGTAAGAATTCCTGTTTGTATGAAGGCGTTCAGTAAATATTCTAGTTTGTACGAAGGCGTTCAGTAAATATTCTAGTTTGTACAAAGGCATTTAATAAAAACTAGTTTTAACTAGGAAAAAGCAGTCAATTCTAGCAGTCAATTCTAGTTTTCACAAAGACTTTCAGTCAAAACTAGTTTTCACAGGGGAAAAACAGTCAATACTAGTTTTCACAAAGGTACTCAGTCAAAACTAGTCTTCACTGGGGAAAAGCAGTTGATACTAGTTTTCACAAAGGCATTTAGTCAAAACTAGTTTTCACTAGGGAAAACCAGTTATAACTAAAAACTAGTTTTAACTGTATACCAGTGAATGTCATACAGCTGTTAACAAAGGATGTGTTAAAAGAGCCTACGTCATGTGACTGTGGCGACACAACATCCTCTTGGAATTTTCCCAGTGTAAAGAATTATTCAGTCTTTATTAAGTATTTACATTATTAATATGCCCTCTATTAGAAAGTAACTAGTACAAGTGCAGCTTTGTTGGTGATTGACAAATTAAATACTGGTGCAGCAGCTCTTTTCCTGGACCATTACTTACCTTCTCCTTTAGGTCTATGAATGGCCATTATCTTGATTTATTTAAAAAGTGAAGTCCAATTTAAATTAACAAGCCCTAAAGATTTGGATGTATTTCTGTTGCTAGAAAATGCAATGAAAGGTAAACAGCCCTGATGTTTTATGAGAATCAGCAATATGACATGTCTGAAAACGATGACCCCGAATGCCTTTCTTTTCTTTTTTTCCCCCCCTTGGAAGCCATTACAACCTTTGACCACAGTTTTTAAAGCTAGGTAATATTTTGTGGCTGTCCCAATGTTATATTTTGAAGACATAAATAGTAAGTGACCACATAAATAAAACACAGATTTTTTTTATTTTATTTGTTCCATGAGAGGACAGAAATGAAAGCAGTACAGATAAACAGATTTTTATGAAGGGAAATTCTGTATTCTGCTAATGACACTTCTGAACTTAATAATTAATTTTGTGCTTCATCAGTGTTTAAAATGTTATATATTTTGTACGTTATTAAGGGTCTATATACATGAAAAGTATCCTATGTGTATTTGATGCTGCAGATTTTATGCTGTGTTCAATCATTTAGATTGCATTTAAATCTGCAGCATAAAATATATGCAAGATACTGTATATGTGACTTCACCCTAAATATATATGTAAATCTTTGTTGTTAAGTATTTTAACCATATAGTTTACAGTAAATAACTGAAAGATATAACCATGCCTTATTATGCTGTACTTGAAGAAGCTTTCTGTTTTTAAGCAAGCAATGACCTGTGTCACTATGGGGACAATGGTCCATTTAGTTTGCTGTATCCCCCAAAGGGCATTTCTGGTAACTGCAACTTGGCTGTATGGGCGAGTTACATGTGAGTCTAATTACAAGAGATTTACTCACACTATAAAACAAGGCATAACAAAGAGTCTTTAGACATCTACTGGGATGGAATTACACTTTTCATGGTTCTGTCAGAACGATGAGAAGGCTTTTGCTGGAAACCCAATATATGTTTAGAACTGAAACCAACCCAAACCATGTTTTAAAAGATTTTATAAATACTGTATTTATAAATACAGTATTATAGCTAGAGACTTCACTTTCCAAGACTGATGACCATCTCATTTAAAAATTACTATTGTGAATACAGCTGGGAAAAATAAGATGTGTGGTAACTTCCCATGGCAGATACTCCTCTTTGAAACATGTTAATAGGGGTCAGTCTGCACTGCACATTCATCTATCTGCTTAAGGTATATTCATCTATCTGCTTAAGGCTTAGCCACATGTCGCAAATTTCATGATTTCCCTATTCATTACCATAAAAAGTATAGCAAAACTAAGTATTACAGCCCATAAAGTCCTGTACTTAAAGTGGGTAGACTCAACCTGACAACTCCTTTTCGGTTTTAAACTGGCCTGGTGATTAGATGATAGCCACAGGTCTGACAACCTTAGCGACCAACCATCTACTCCAAGGAAAGTGAGTCGTTTTTTTTTTTTTTTTAAAGACCCATTTATGCTCAGGATAGGCCATTAATGTCCAATCAGCACAACCAATTGGACAACTGGTACCCTTCACCCATGATCTGTTCAGCAGAGGTGCAGCTTCAGCATATAAACAGTAAATGGTTCCAGAAGCGGTTGGCAACTTCCAGCTTCCATTGGAATGAATGGGAGCCAGGAAGAGGCTATCAATATAAAATGCCCAGAAAACCTTTTTAAAGGCAGTAGATACCTTTGTACAAACATTCATTTGCTACCGAAATAGTGCAACTTTCTATTTAGTAAGCAAACACATTTAGGTAGCTACAACCAAATAGATACAAGTTAGGAAGAAACAGTATATGACAAGTACTCAGGTAAGGTATACTCCCAATAGCCTGGCAAACATGCCATTATAATTATATAACCAAAAAAATCACAGAGCATTATGTTAATGATTATGTCACACAAGATTGATAAAAAAAAAAAATCAAACTCCATTTGTAGGTCAAATTAATACATATGTATGTCTTAAAGGGGTACTCTGGTGGAAAACTTTTTTTTTGTTTTTTTTTACTTTCTGGCACGAACTGGTGCCAGAAAGTTTAAACAGATTTGTAATTTACTTCTATTTAAAATCTTAATCCTTCCAGTACTTATTAGCAGCTGTATGCTACAGAGTAAATTCTTTTCTTTTAGAATTTCTTTTTTGTCTTGTCCACAGTGCTCTCTGCTGACACCTCTGTCCGTGTCAGGAACTGTCCAGAGCAGCATAGGTTTGCTATAAGGATTTTCTCTTGCTCTGAACAGTTCCTCATATGGGCATCAGGTGTCAGCAGAGAGCACTGTGGAAAAGACAAAAAAGAAATTCAAAAAGAAAAGAATTTCCGCTGTAGCATACTGCTGCTAATATGTACTGGAAAGACAAATATTTTTTAATAGAAGTCATTTACAAATCTGTTTAACTTTCTGGCACCAGTTAATAAAAAAAAATAAAAAAAAAAGGTTTTCCACCGGAGTACCCCTTTAACATGCTGGGGACGGAAGGCGTATGGATACGCCCTCGCGTACCGGTACTTAAGGACGGAGGACGTATATGTATGCTCCGCATTTCCGATCACTGCCGCTCAACCGGGCGGTGATCGGACCGGGATGACTGCTAAAATTGTTCAGCAGGCATCCTGTGCCAATGCCCAGGGGGGTCCTGAGACCGCAAATCGCCAGAGAATTTACGCCGGCGATTTGCAGCTATTCCGGGTCATACGGGTCTATGGTGACCTGGAAAATAAGGGGGATCGGGGTTGTCCAAGAAACCCACGATCCCCCTAAAGGGATAGGAGTGAGGTGGCAGTGGTGCCACCCCTTCTATCCCTGCTATTGGGCTTCTAGAAGCGCCGACCAATAGCAGATCGGGGGGTTAACGTTTCCCTGCTCTGCCCCGCCTATTGTGCTGGGATTTGTACCTCCAGCTGTTGTGTACCTCCAGCTGTTGCATAACTCCATCTCCCAGCATGCCCTTCAGCGATTAGTCCATGCTGGGAGTTGTAGTTTTGAAACAGGGTACATTCACACAGGTGGGTTTACAGAGGGTTTCCTGCTTCAAGTTTGAGCTGCAGCAAATTTTCCACCGCAGCGCAAACTCCTAGTGGGAAACTCACCGTAAACCGCCGCCAGTGCGAATGTGCCCTAAAAACACTACACTAACACATAATAAAGAGTAAAACACTACATATACACTCCCTTACACTGCCCCCCCCCCAGTAAAAATGAAAACGTATCGTACGGCAGTGTTTCCAAAATGGAGCCTCCAGCTGTTGCAAAACAACAACTCCCAGCATTTCCAGACAGCCACTGACTGTCCAGGCATGCTGGGAGTTTAGCAACAGCTGGAGGCACCCTGTTTGGGAATCACTGGCATAGAGTATCCCTATGTCCACCCCTATGCAATCCCTAATTTAGTCCTCAAATACGCATGGCGCTCTCTCACTTCAGAGCCCTGTCGTATTTCAAGGAAGCAGTTTAGGGCCACATAAGGGGTATTTCCATACTCGGGGAAAAATTGCACTCCAAATTTTGGGGGGCTTCTTCTCCGTTTACCCCTTATGAAAAGGAAAAGTTGGGGGCTACACCAGCCTGTTAGTGTAAAAAAATATAATTTTACATTAACATGCTGGTGTTGCCCCATACTTTTTATTTTCACAAGAGGTAAAAGGAAAAAAAAAAAGACCCCCAAAATTTGTAAGGCAATTTCTTCTGAGTACAGAAATACCCCATATGTGGGCGTAAAATGCTCTGCAGGCGCACAACAAGGCTCAGGAGTGAGAGCGCACTATGTACAGTTGAGGCCTAAATTGGCGATTTGCACAGGGGTGGCTGATTTTACAGCGGTTCTGACATAAACGCAAAAAAATAAATACCCACGTGTGACCCCATTTTGGAAACTACACCTCTCACGGAATGTAACAAGGGGGTATAGTGCGCCCTAACACCCAACAGGTGTTTGACGAATTTTCGTTAGAAAGTTGGATGGGAAAATGAAGAATAAAAATTTTTTGCACTAAAATGCTGGTGTTACCATAAATTTTTCATTTTCACAAGGGAAAATAGGAAAAAAGCCCCCCAAAATTTGTAAACCCATTTCTTTTGAGTAAGAACATAGCCAGTATGTTGATGTAAAGTGCTCTGTGGGTGCACTACAATGCTCAGAAGAGAAGGAGCGCCATTGGGATTTTGGAGAGAAAATTTGTCCGGAATTGAAGGCCACGTTTGTTTACAAAGCCCTCATAGTGCCAGAACCCCTCCCCCATGTGACCCCATTTTGGAAACTACACCCCTCACGGAATGTCATAAGGGGTACAGTGAGTATTTACGCCCTACAGGTGTCTGATAGATCTTTGGAACAGTGGTCCATAAAAATTAAAAATTTAATTTTTCATTTGCACAGCCCACTGTTCCAAAGATCTGTCAAACGCCAGTGGGGTGTAAATGCTCACTGCACTCCTTATTAAATTCTTTGAGGTGTGTAGTTTCCAAAATGGGGTCACATGTGCGGGGGTTTACTGTTCTGGCACCACAGGGGGCTTTTTAAACGCACATGGCCCCTGACTTCCATTCCAAACAAATTCTGCCTCCAAAAGCCCAATGGTGGTCCTTCTCTTCTGAGCATTGTAGTGCGCCATCAGACTTTAACAAAAAGTCCTCAAACACCTGTTGGGTGTTAAGGCTCACTGTACCCCTTATTACGTTCCTTGAGGGGTGTAGTTTCCAAAATAGTAGGCCATGTGTTTTTTTTTTTTTGCTGCTGCTGTTTTGACACCATAGGGGCTTCCTAAATGCGACAAACGGTACCCCCCAAAAACCATTTCAGCAAAATTTGATTTCCAAAAGCCAAATGTGACTCCTCTTCTGAGCATTGTAGTTTGCCCGCAGAGCATTTTGCGTCCTAACATGGGGTATATCCATACTCAGAAGAGATGGTGTTACAAATTTTGGGGGGCATTTTCTCCCATTACTCTTTGTAAAAATGGTAAATTTTGGGGGGAAAAAACTGCACCTTCGTGAAAATTTTTTTTCATTTACACATCCGACTTTAACGAAAAGTCGTCTAACACCTGTTGGGTGTTAAGGCTCACTGGATGACTTGTTACGTGCCTTGAGGGGTTTAGTTTCCAAAATAGTATGCCATGTGTTTGTTTGGGTGCTTCCTAAATGTGACATGCCCCTCAAAAACAATTTCAGAAAAACTCACTCTCCAAAATCCCATTGTTGCTCCTTCCCTTCTGAGCCCTCTACTGCGCCCGCCGAGCACTTCACATACACATATGAGGTATTTCCTTATTCGAGAGAAATTGGGTTACACATTTTGGGGGGCTTTTTCTCCTATTACCCCTTGTAAAAAAAAATATTCAAAAATTAAAAAAAAACTGGGCCTACAAGAACTTGCGAGTGTAAAAAATGAAGATTTTGAATTTTCACCTTCACTTTGCTGCTATTCTTGTGAAACACCTAAAGGGTTAACAAACTTTCTGAATGTCATTTTGAATACTTTGTGGGGGTGCAGTTTTTATAATGGGATCATTTATGGGGTATTTCTAATATGAAGGCCTTTCAAATCAACTTCAAAACTGAACTGGTGCCTGAAAAATTCTGAATTAGAAAATTTTGTGAAAAATTAGAGAATTGCTGCTGAAATTTGAAGCCCTCTTATGTCTTATAAAAGTAAAAGCATGTCAACTTTATGATGCAAACATAAAGTAGACATATTGAATATGTGAATCAATATATCATTTAAAGTTAGAAAAATGCAAAATTTTAAATTTTTTCATCAAATTTTGGAATTTTTCACCAAGAATTGATGCAATTATCGTCAAAAATTTACCACTAACATAAAGTGGAATATGTCACGAAAAACTCTCAGAATCAGAATGAAAAGTAAAAGCATCTCAGAGTTATTAATGCTTAAAGTGACAGTGGGCAGATGTGCAAACAAGGCTCCCATCCTTAGGGTTATAATGGGCTCAGTCCCCAAGGGGTTAAATACACATAGATCATAAAAATGAAAATAAGAGAAAATCCACAATCGTCTATCAATCATCAAAGTAATGAACAATACAAAGCAGTATCCGGTTCTGAAAATATGCTATTGGGTCCTTGCTGCTAAAAACATCCTATACATTATAACTAAATTACTTCCAGTCCTTACCCTTGAATGGATATAATCATCTCATGAGAGTTGGATTTATTGAAATTAACAGATTTGTAAATTGCTTCTATTAAATAATCTTAATCCTTCCAGTACTTATGAGCTGCTTTATGCTCCACAGGAAGTTGTATTCCTTTCTGGAGTTTTCTTTGAGCCTGACCACAGTGCTCTCTAATGACACCTCTGTCCAGGACAGGACCTGTCCAGAGCAGGAGAGGTTTGCTATGGGGATTTGCTTCTACTCTGGACCGTTCCTGACATGGGCAGAGGTGTCAGCAGAGAGTACTATGATCAGACTGAAAAGAATTCCAAAAAGAAAGTTAACTTCGCATTTATATCACACAGGAAACACACAAAAAAAAAAAAAAAAAACACATAATGTATTGGAAAAAACGACTTTAAGATGGTGTCCTAAAAAAACCGTGTCTGACACAACAAAATTAAAAATAAGTGTTTTGTACTGAAAGTCAAGTTTGTTTGAATTTACTTTTTACAGAACTCGCAGCACAGAAAATATGCCAGATGGAAGGCCACATACATTCACAATTGTTTAAAGAATGGGGCGACTCCTGAGTCTGGACCTGTTGGATTTGAAGGCGAAGACTACAGTAAGTTAACTTTACTATTGATGATGACACAAATTTTTGAAGCAACATCAGAGCTGTTGTTCTCTTTGGCAACAATAGTGTGACTTGGTCAGATCTCTTTAGACGGTGCACTCAGAAAGAACATCTACTCCTTTCTACTAATAAATAATGTATACATTTTTAAATGATTGCTAAAAAAACAAACAAATATAAATGTCATGATACTTTCCTTTTTATTTCGTTTCCAATTTTGTGTATGAATGCTTAAGCCTCTGTTTACACTAGCTTCCATCATTGCTTCCATGACAGCTATGCTAGTCATTCACCAAAACTTGAAAACTGAACTAAAAGACTTTAATCTGCTGAACCCCACAATTGATGGAAGAGCTGTTTTCGTTGGTTCTCCCCTGTATGCTTTTTTTTAGCATCCAATAGAAGAAATTCTGCACAAATGTCAAATAATGTACCCATTGGTTGATGCTGCTGGCATTAACCAGAAATATGCAGGAAAAGAATGCATAGAACAGAGGCTCAATAACTTATTTATAGTCAACAAGAGGATCAAAAACAGGGTAGCGGTACAAGATTGCAGTGCCTATTTTTTTTCTGTGGGTAAGAGAAGTATACTGCAAAAGTAATCTGCTTTTGTAAAAAGGGAGTTCTAAGTTTTAACCAACGCCTGATGCCATTTTTTAAATTATTTTATCATGTATTAGTCTTTTATACACCTAATAAAAAGATCTGAAATTTTGCACTTATGCCGGGTACTGAAATGTATGTGTGCAGTAATCTTTTTTTTAATTTTATTGCATTCTCTATTTCACAGTCTTGTTATTTATGCTTAATTATTACAGCTCATCTGCAATTTACTATGTAAACCTACTAACCTTTTCCATGTGTGTGTGTGTGTGTGTGTGTATATATATATATATATATATATATATATATATATATATATATATATATATATATATATATAAATACCAAAATAGTTGCAGCACTCCTAACCAAGGTATCGGGTGCCCGCATCCAAGACCCGATCACAGTCCATTCAGATAATCCAGCAAACAGTGGCGCAGCGCTCCAAAGATTCATGCAAAAACTTGTGCGTTTATTCACCACATATCTCCAGCAATGTTTCAGCTCAACAATAGAGCCTTTTTCAAGCATGCTTGAAAAACGCTCTATTGTTGAGCTGAAACATTGCTGGAGATATGTGGTGAATAAACGCACAGGTTTTTGCATGAATCATTGGAGTGCTGTGCCATTGTATGCTGGAATATATATACATATATATATATATATATATATATATATATATATACATATATACATACATAGTATATGCCATAGCATATTAGTGTTATATTCCAAATGTACAGTACATTTTTATCTGCAGTCTTCACTACAGGGAATATCCCATTGGATATACACACTTTTTTTAAATAATTAATGCAAGGAAAGAAGATTGTCCAGCGCACACACGTGTAAAACCGAGCTGCTTTATTGCATAGTTGCCATAGGATACATCGGACACTCAGGTAACATGACACGTTTTGGCCCACAGGGCCTTAGTCATACACATGTTGCTGGCACTTAGATCATTTATACATGCAGGGTGAGAATGTCCTGGGCGGAGCTTAGCCCCCACTCATGTGACATCACATCTGCACATATAATTACAGACAATGTTAAAAGGTACATACCATATCTTTATTTCATCATACTTATAACTAAATTATATTAAAAAAAAGGAAAAGAGAAATGAAACATTGTAAAATAAATCATATGCGTTAGTTATGCACATCTGATTCCAGAACCTGGAAAATCAGACTCCATCCATTATAAACATATACCAGGATGGTAGTGAACAAATAGCGCACAGACCTAAAAGATCCAACGCTGATCCTGAAGAACGATTGTATGTTGGAGCAAGGAAACAGTTTAGGGCAGCAATAATGCCAAGTTACAGACAAATTGAGCAGAATATAAATGTATATGTTTGTAGAATGAAACAAGATCTCCGAATATTAACCTTCTACATGATTATTGAATAGAATAGAAAAAGAAAAGGAAAAAAGAGAGAAAAAGAAGAAAAATTTTTTTGTTTTACCTATCTGCTACTAATATCACTCAGACTCAGTTATCATTGCTTTCTCAATCTTTCACAATCTTACTCTACAAGAACGACAGGCTCTAACAGAACTGCAGAAATTAGATCAGATTGTAATTAGGCAGGCCGATAAGGGGGGGGGGGGGGCTGTCGTGATTTTGGATAGCGGTCTGTATTATAAACTGAACATGCAAATGTTGGAAGATATTGACACATACAGACCCCTCTCCAATAATCCCACAGCCCAGTTTAAAAACCAACTAGCGTCTTTGGTGCGCCTTGGGGCTGAGAGTGGATGTATGACGGAAAAAATAGCAGATTACATTATTATTCAAGATCCCGTCATACCTATATTCCACTCCCTCCCCAAGGTGCACAAGGACACTTTTCCTCCCCCACTTAGCCTTTCGTTCAATGACGAGATACCTGCCACAATAGGCCTATGTGAATGGGTTGATTCTTTGTTAAACCCCTTATACCCATGATACCTGGCCACATAAAAGACAAACACCTTCTTAGCATGATGAATTCTGTACAATGGCGACCTGAGTGCAGGTGGGTCACAGCAGATGTGACCTCCCTATACTCGGTCATTCCACACAGATTAGCTATCAGTGCACTCACATGGTTTCTAAACACCTATTCACAGTATCCAAATAACTTACGTGAATTTATAACTTTGGCTGTTGAATATCTCCTTGGTCACAACTTTTTCATGTTTGACTCTAAATTTTTCCTGCAGGTGACAGGAGCGTCTATGGGGGCGAAGTTCTCCCCCTCTCTCGCTAACATCTATATGTGTTGGTGGGAGAGGGAGATTCTCTTCGCCCCCACTAACCCTTTTTCCTCTGCTGTGTTGTGGTATGGCCGCTACATCGACGACCTCCTGTTTATTTGGGGGTCCGATGTGGTGGCCATACAGGGGTTCAAAGAGTTCATGAACTCAACCTTCATTTCACAATCGGCCTGGAGCATAATGTGGTTAACTTTCTGGATTTTACGTTGCGGGGTGACAGTGATACCGGCAATATTGTTACATGCACATACAGGAAACCCACTGCAGTAAACTCCATCTTACATGCCGGTTCCTGTCATCCCTCGCATGTAACAGAGAACTTGCCCACAGGTGAAATGATCAGGGCACGCCGTAATTGCTCGCTCGATGAGGATTTTTCCAGCAAAATGGTTGCTATTAGCAACAGACTCAAGCAACGTGGCTACCCTGATTGGACCATTAAAAAAGCACAGAGTATTGTTACCAAGAAAAGTCATTCTGATTTAGTCAAGGAGAAAATCCATAGCAACAAGACCCATAGTCAAAATCCACCTGTGGTGTTTTCTACCCAGTTTAGTACTGAGTTCAAGGCAATCAGCAATATCATGAAAAAAGAACATACCAATTATATATACTGATCCTGAATTTCGGACAGCATTGAAAGGGGGCATAAGATGCGTATCTAGAAGAGCCCCAACTTTGGGCCAGACATTATCCCCTAGCCTCTTTTCCAGCTCTCCGAAAAAAGCATCTACTTGGCTTAATTGCCAAGGTACATACAAGTGTGGATCTAGAAAAGGCATTTGCTGCAACTATATGAATAACTCAGTATCATTCACATCCACTAGCAATAACAAAACATTTAATATTAGACAATACATTAACTGCAATACAGCTGGGGTGGTGTACCTATTTACGTGCCGTGCCTGTAGTGTGCAATACGTGGGCTGTACCATTAACCCACTAAAAATCAGAGTACGAAAACATCAGATATTGCACATTTTCAGGCACGGCACGTATCAATGGTCAGTAAGCATTGTGCTGAGGTACATGGTGGAAATACCTCTAGCCTAGCGGTACAAGGCATCGAAAGGGTGGAAAAACCACTTAGAGGAGGAAACATGAGACAGAAAGTGCTGGATCGTGAAATATATTGGATACTCGCCCTTGAGACGAGAATACCGCTAGGTCTGAACAGGAGACTGGACACGATTTTACATTATTAAATCAGTTAGGTTTTATAACCACAATGTTAAAAATCTAAATATTGCTGTAGCATGTTTCATCTCCTGTATGTTTTCCAGTCACCTGTTCAGTTTTTTCTTTCATTTTTTCCCCCCTTTCTTTTTTTCTTTTTCTTCTTTTTTCCTTCCTGTTTTTCTTCTTTCCCTTCTTTTTTTTCTTTTTCTCTCTCTTTTTTCCTTTTCTTTTTCTATTCTATTCAATAATCATTTAGACGGTTAATATTCGGAGAGCTTGTTTCATTCTACAAACATATAAATTTATATTCTGCTCAATTTGTCTGTAACTTGGAATTATTGCTGCCCTAAACTGTTTCCTTGCTCCAACATACAATCGTTCTTCAGGATCAGCATTGGATCTTTTAGGTCTATGCGCTATTTGTTCACTACTATCCTGGTATATGTTTATAATGGATGGAGTCTGATTTTCCAGGTTCTGGAATCAGATGTGCATAACTAATGCATATGATTTATTTTACAATGTTTCATTTCTCTTTTCCTTTTTTTTAAATATAATTTAGTTATAAGTATGATGAAATAAAGATATGGTATGTACCTTTTAACATTGTCTGTAATTATATGTGCAGATGTGATGTCACGTGAGTCGGGGCTAAGCTCCGCCCAGGACATTCTCACCCTGCACATATAAATTATCTAAGTGCCAGTAACATGTGTATGACTAAGGCCCTGTGGGAGGATACGCGTCACGTTACCTGAGTGTCCGATGTATACTACTGCAACTATGCAATAAATAGGAAAGCATGGTCATCGGCCCTGATCCCCCTACAGCTGCTGTCCCAACAGTTTCCCAGTCCCTGCTACTATTTCTGTCAGGACTGTTCAGCTTTTCACTGACAAAGGTAACAGCTGAGCAGCTATTTTCCCCAAGGGCCACAGCCCTTCTGATTCTCTTTGAGGGTACGTTCACAGGGGAGCTTATCCGCAGCATATTTGACACCGCGGATGTGCTGCCGACACACACAGAGTTAAGGCTGAGCAAACTCAATGTTGCTGCCATAGCTCTATGTGTCCGCTCATGACTGCTGGCATGAAATCTACAGATACGAGCGGACACCCAGAGCTACTTGAGCAGCAGGTAGTTCGCTCTGCCATAACTCTGTGAGTGTCGGGAAGCCCATCCGTGGCATCAAATATGCTGCGGATACACTCCTGTGTGAACATACACTGCATGACCCCCAGTCTTCTTTTAAGGGTATCTGACAGTACACACAAATACACTGTTAGAATATCTGTGAAGAACCTGTGCGTGTCATGGGTTATAAGAAAAAGGTTTGTCAGAACAGAGCGCATTACCATGAATGAACAAGGTGTCTAGGTAGAGAGCTCACAAAATAAACATGCTGTGGTTTTAATTAAAGGGAGCCTGTCAGTGATTTTGAGCCACAAGAAATGCTGACAACCCTATACAGAGGTTGGTGAGGGGAATGCAATGATGTCTTGTGTCTCGGGGCATGAAGCTTGAATGACTAAGAAAAACATTACATTTCTTTGGCTGTTGTCCTTAGATCATCTGAACTTGCTGTATTGAGAATTTCTTTGGCACCTTCTCTCAGCTCTGATGGACATCTCTAGCTATCTCTTGGTTAGATATAAGAGTATTCAGTCATAGCGGAGAGGAATGGCTAGTAAAACTCAAAACAAAGAGCTATGGGCACCTTACAAGAGGAGCCCGCTTTCTGGGCACTTTCTGTTGCGGCTTCTGGGAGATTAAATATTTTCTCGGTTATGCAAGAAAGGTGAAATGTTGTTATAAAAGTAAACAGAGAAAATCTTCCAAACCATCTATAGCTGTTTTGTTTTTTTGAGGTCATATATCAGTAGGAATCTGTCACTAGCTGCTATTTTGAGGGGAGTTACATGAGGTCTATCAGTTTTTTTTTTTTATTAGATTGCTGGAGGGAGTATAAAAGCATCATAAACCATGAATCATTTTTTCTTTTTTGAATGTAGAATATCTCGGTTTTCTTTAGGCAATATCTACTGAAAAAGATAACTTTACATTTTTGTAGAGACACTATTTGCAGTATTGCCATAGGATAAGTAAAATCTGGAGACAATTTTAGAGCCTGCTGGATGTAATGAGGCTAAATAAATATGTTGACATAGAAACACTACAATGAACAAAATAAGGTTTTTCATGTTTAATCTTAAGTCCCGCAGTCTGATGTTCTGCAGAGTATCTTTCCTCTCCCCTCATGCCTTAGAATTCTCTGTGCTCCAGAGACGTCTTCCATAGGTTTGTGCTTAGGTTGTAAATCTGAATACATTTTTACTGATTGATCATAATATTATGTTTACTGTGTGGCAGATTTAGAAACACGGTGTAGCAGAATGTGAGGTTTCAAACTATTTTATGTGGAAACAGTGTTGTTATTGTACTATATTCATCCTAATCTGCAAGCCATTTTGATGGGTAAGCAAAGGATGAAAATAAGCAAACCGGGGCGAAGGAGTGTTTAAAGCCTGTGTTTAAATATACTAAACTTACTGCTCCCTCAAAAATACTATTTCCATGTGCTTATTGAAACCACACATCTACTGTAGCCAATGTTTTCATAGCTACAAAGGTGTTCTGTGTGTGAGCGTGGTCCTGCCCTGAGCTTAAAGAAGAGGCTCATGTTGTCAGTGTACCACTAATCCAAGGAAAACCAAACAGAATGGCACAGCTTAATCTTTCACAGAGGTCAGCTTTAGGTGTACCTCAGTCAGTTCTCCAGATGCCTGAGTACCTGGTGTAAAATGACCCAAACAACATATATTTTGTATGGCATTGGAACACATTGTGCTTACCAACCATTTATTTATTTATTTTTATATTTTCTGAATATGCCATGAGAAATTTAAGCCGTTTATTGAAAGTGCATAAAAACCACCCTCTTCATTGGATTCATTGACACTAACATCAAAAGTCTGCTCGAGTCTTAGTCAAATAAACTTTATTTTTTATTTTTTGCATGATCTTAATATAAACCATTGTTAATGTTCTGAAACATCTGCCAGGTGGCTTTGAACTAGCTGCTTTGCTAAAAGAATTTGAAGATTAATTGCTTTTTCCATCTATGCTCAGAATAACTAGTAATATAGGGCAGACGATTTGCTTGAATAAATGTGGTTTGCTACTCATAATCAGCTGTAATAATGATTTTTATTGAGGGACTTTTTAACTGGAATAAGTGATGGCACTTTATTTTTCTATATAGTAAATTCAATCTAAATACATTTTACTCTATCGGCTCCATTGGGGGACACAGACCGTGAGGTGTATGCTGCTGTCTCTAGGAGGTGTGACACTATGGTATTAAAAAAAAGTCGGCTCCTCCCAGCAGAATATACCCGCCTTCAGGCTCTGAGCTAATCAGTCTAAGCTTAGTGTCTGAAGGAGGTGGACATGGTCTGGAATTCTCCTAGTATAGGGACGTGTTAGTTTTTTTAAATTCCCTTTTCTTTCCTGTTTTCAGGTGGGGACTCAGGGACTCCGGTTCCCTGTTTCCCCATTGCGAGTAAGGGGGCACAGACATTGAGTATATGCGCAGTTCACCCCCCTCGCCAATGGTCAGCGCCTGGGTTGGTACCTCATGGGTCCGGGTCCCCCTATTTCCCTGCTCGCCTCGCTCGCGCATAGCAGCCAGGCGTGATGCAGGTAACTAAAGCTGACTGAAGACTTCACTGAAGACTCCATTAGGTAAGTTCTTCTGACTGAGGTAAGTACTTTCCCCTTTTTTCTCCTCAGGTGCGGATTTGCAACCTCTGGAGACCCCTGTTTTTGGCCCACCTTTTCAGGTTATGGGGCTGGCTTATACAGGGGATGGACTTTTATTCTGGGGGAGCAGTGGCATCTTGGGGGGCATGTACTCTATGCTTTACTTTGTGTGTGGTTGCTTGTGACTATGACCGCAGCGCCTTATATGCGGCTGACATCCGCGGCGCTGGTACGGGCGCTCTCCGCGCCGGCTTACTTTCACTTTCCCGGCAGCGCCTTATATGCGCCTGACAGCCGTGGCGCTGGTACGGGCCGGGCGCTCTCCGCGCCGGCTTACTTTCACTTTCTCCGGCAGTCTCTGCCGGCGTATTGGCCGTCCACTCTATTCCCCCGAGCACATATCTCGGCCTGTCTATAGCTCCGCCCACAGGGCTGTCAGAGCTCTTCAGAGGCGCAAAGTAGCCTCCAATAAGCGCCGTGGGCGCGATTTTCAGGTAGTAGGGGCCAATTAGTTAGTGCCTCTGCTTCAGGCACGCCCCCCTCTTCTATTGGCTGGCCTGTTTCTCACACTAGCTGCACGGAGCCGAGTTCTCCTCACTGCAGCTGCCAGGGGACACACACTAGGGTGAGAAAGTTCCTGTCTTTTTTTTTTTCATAATGTCCGTATCCAAAGCTGTTGCCCCCTCTAAACAGAAACCTGGAACGTCAGGACTTATTTTGTCTGTAAGCACTGTAGTACCAAGATGCCTGGCTCTACCGAGCCCACTTGCCCTGCCTGCTCCCCCAGACCCCCTGGTACCCCCTGATGCCCTTTCGGTTCTGGTGGATTCAGCCGCTCCACCAGCCTGGGTTTCTTCCCTAACCCAGTATATGGCTGACTTGACCCAAGTCTCCCGTTCGGTGGCCGAGGCCTCCCAGGAAGTGTGGTCCGCCTTGAAGGGGTCTTCCCTGCGCAGGGCCTCTGAGAGGGCCCACCCCTCATCTCCGCATACTTCACGCTCTCACAAGCGTACTAGGGGTGCCTCGTCTTACTCTTCCATTGAGTCTTCAGATAGACGTGAACGTTCCCCTCGTGGGTCCCGCCCCCCCTGTCATCTGGGCACAAACGTCGCTCCTCCAGAGGACGTTCAAGGAGTCACCGCTCTGCCATGCCAGAGCCGCGTACCCCATCAGGGTCGCCCCCCCCTCCAGGACTGCCTCTACTCGTTCACATTCTCCTGGTGAACTGGCGGACAAGGCTTCTGAGCCGGCATCTGACTCAGAGGACCGCTCAGACTCAGTTGAAACGGTGAACTCATTGGTGACAGCCATAAGAGACACCTTTCACTTAGAGGACCTAGGATCTTCGGATGTCACTCCAGGAGTATCCTTTCATCGTGCTAAGCCAGTACCTCAAAGGTTCAGCTCTCACACTGACTTTGACGACATTCTGGAATCTGCATGGAAACATCCAGACAAGAGGTTCCCGGGAATCAGGACGATTCAAGAACGTTATCCATTTGACAAGGACTTTGTCACTAAGGTGGTTTCCCCTCCCTCAGTGGATCCACCAATCTCCCTGATATCTAAGGCGACTACACTGTCTCTGGCAGATGCCGCTGCCTTCAAGAATCCCACGGACAAGAAGGTAGAATCCTTAGCGAAGTTTGCCTCTGAAGCAGCTGGCTCTTCTCCTCTTTCCATCTTTGCCTCGAAATGGGTGTCCAAGGCCCTGTCGGAGTGGTGCCAAAAGCTCCATCAGGGTATCTTAGCAGGATCCCCCCCAAAAGAGCTATCTGCTATGGCTCTCCAATGCTCTAAAGCTGGGGACTTCCTGTGCGCAGCTTCCATGCAGTCAGCCCGTTGTTCTGCCTTTGCTGTGGGTCACCTAGCGGCTCTCCGCCGCTCTATGTGGCTTAAAGCTTGGAATGCGGATGCTGCTTCCAAAAGGTCTCTCACTGAGCTTCCTTTTACAGGCCGTCTTTTTGGCAAGCGCCTTGATGAGATTATCTCTGAGGTGACGGGAGGTAAGAGTTCCTTGTTGCCTCAAAATAAGGCTCGCCCTACTTCCTAAAGGAAGTCCTTTTGGTCCTTTCGGACCTCTGGCTCCAGCAAAGGGTCCGGACAGGCGCCTTCACGGGACAAGAAGGCTCTCTCGTTCTGAGCACGCCCGTCTTGGAAGTCGGACTCCAGCCGGTCCAGCCGTTTTGTGCCCAAATCAGGCAACCGCAAACCCACTTCTGCATGAAGTGAGGCCCCCACCCGTGGATTTTTCTCGGGTGGGAAGTCGTCTCTTACTTTTTCGAGACATCAGGACCTCACACGTTCATGACTCTTGGGTCAGGGACATGGTGTCCAACGGTTACCGAATCTAATTCGCCTCCCTTCCCGGTCTCCTTCTCTGGCGAAGCAATTTCGAGAGGCTCTCCAGTCCCTGCTTCTCCAGGGGGTTATCGTTCCCGTTCCTCCAGGGGAACGGTTTCGGGGTTTCTATTCCAATCTTTTTGTGGTTCCCAGGAAGGACGGTTCTGTGTGACCAATCCTAGACCTCGACCGTCTCAACCGTCATCTTCTTATCCGCCACTTCCGAATGGAATCTCTCCGTTCGGTGGTGGCGTCCCTGGAACAAGGGGAGTTCCTTTCATTGGTGGACATCAAGGATGCCTACCTCCATGTGCCAATATTTCCAGGCCATCATCGGTACCTCCGCTTTGCGGTTCCGGAGGGGCATTTTCAATTCATAGCCCTCCCCTTTGTTCTGGCCATGGCTCCTCGGGTCTTTACAAAGATCCTTGCGCCAGTGATGGGCCTGTTACGGTCGAGGGGAATCTCGGTGATACCCTACCTGGATGACCTTCTCATCAAGGCTCCAACCAGAGAATCTGGAGAACTCTGGAGAATCTGGACGTCACTCTCCACACTCTGGATCGCTTCGGGTGGATGGTCAACTGGGACAAGTCCTTCCTCCGTCCTACCCAGTCTCTAACCTTCTTGGGACTTCGCTTCGACACGGCCTATGCCCGAATTTACCTCCCGCCAGACAAACGTCTGGCGCTTCTGTCGGGGGTCCGCTCCCTTCGGACCCAGGTCTCAGTCCCCATCCGCACTTGTATGGAAGTCCTGGGTTGGATGGTGGCAACTATGGAGGCCGTACCTTTTGCCCAGTTTCATTACCGCCCCCTTCAACTGGCGATTCTCTCTCAATTGCACAGGTCTCCTCTGTCCCTTGATCGTCAGATTGTTCTCCCGTCAGTCTCTGCTCTGGTGGCTCTGCTCCCCCCTTCTTCTCCAAGGGCGGTAATTTCTTCCCTTTCACTGGCAGGTAGTTACAACGGATGCTAGCCTGTCGGGCTGGGACAGCGTGTTCAGGGATTGGACGGACCAGGGACTCTGGTCTCTCCTGGAGACCCCCTTTTTCCGATAAACATATTGGAATTACGGGTGATTCTTCTTTGTCTTCTTCATTGGGAGTCCTGTCTTCAGTCCCGTCCTGTCCGCGTCCAGTCGGACAACGCCATGGCGTGGCGTACATAAATCGACAAGGCGGCACTCGCAGCTCGGCATCCATGGCGGAGGTGACCAAGATTCTCACCTGGGCGGAAAGCAAGGTTCCGGCCATATCAGCGATTCACATTCCGGGAGTGCTCAACTGGGAAGCGGACTTCCTCAGTCGGCCCTCCCCCAACCCCGGCGAGTGGTCTCTACATCCAGAGGTCTTCGCGCAACTCTGCGACCTCTAGGGCATTCCGGACGTGGACCTCTTTGCGTGGACGTGGACCTCAGGCTCTGGCCGTGGACGCCCTAGTGATTTCTTGGGCGGGATTTGCCCTACCCTATCTGTTCCCTCCCCTTCCGCTCCTTCCCAGGGTGCTGAGGAAGCTCAAAACAGAGGACGTCCCCGCCATTCTGGTAGCTCCAGATTGGCCCCGAAGGTTGTGGTACGCCGACGTAGTCAGGCTCCTGGACGACGTTCCACTGCACCTTCCGCTCCGTCCGGACCTGCTCTCTCAGGGTCCTCTTTGCCACCCCAATTTACAGTTGCTGCATTTGAGGGCGTGGCGGTTGAGACCCAAGTCATTCACACCATGCTCAGGGCTCGTAAGCCCTCCTCCGTAAGAATTTATCACCGTACTTGGCGGGCTTATTTTCGTTGGTGTGAAGCTCAGGACTTCTCCCCAGTAACCTTCTCGGTTCCCCGTCTTCTCTCCTTTTTGCAGTCGGGGTTGGAACTGGGGTTGTCTCTCAGTTCCCTTAAAGGTCAGGTTTCGGCCCTTGCTACTCTTTTCCAGCGGCCCCTGGCTTCTAATTCTCATGTCCGGACCTTCCTTCAAGGAGTGGCCCATGCTGTTCCTCATCGGTCACCCTCTCCGCCTTGGGACTTGAATTTGGTTCTGAGTGCCCTACAGGGTGAACCCTTTGAGCCCCTTAGAGAGGTGTCTCTCCACCTCCTTTCTTGGAAAGTGGCGTTTCTTGTTGCTATCACCTCCTTCCGGAGGGTGTCTGAATTGGCAGCTCTCTCCTGCCATTCTCAGTTTCTGGTGATCCACCAGGACAAGGTTGTTTTCCGGCCAGACCCTTCCTTTTTGCCTAAGGTGGTTTCGGCCTTTCATCTCAATGAGGACATCGTCCTCCCGTCTTTTTGTCCTGCTCCTTCTCATCCTAAGGAACGCTTACTACACAAGCTGAATGTAGTTCGGGCTGTTCGGTTTTATCTCTCCATCACTTCTTCGTTTCGTCAGTGTGATTCCTTTTTCGTCTTTACAGAAGGTCATCGTAAGGGACATCCTGCTTCCAAGGCCACCATTTCTCGGTGGATTCGGTCCGCCATTTCGGAAGCCTATCGCTGTAAGGGGAAGATTCCTCCTTTCAGGGTTATGGCTCATTCTACCTGTTCTGTTCGGGCATCCTGGGCTCTCCAGAATAGGGCCTCGGCCTCGCAGATTTGCAAGGCGGCTACCTGGTCGTCTTTGCACACTTTCTCGAGGTTCTACCGAGTTCATACCTTCGCATCGGCTGATGCTAGTATGGGTCGTAAAGTGTTGCAGGCGGCAGTGGATCGGCAGTCTGCCTGTCTGTTTATCTGCCCTCCCAAGGGGACGGCTTTGGTATGTCCCACGGTCTGTGTACCCCAATGGAGCCGATAGAGAAAAGGAGATTTTTGTTTGCTTACCGTAAAATCTCTTTCTCGGAGGATCCATTGGGGGACACAGCTCCCGCCCTTTTTGGGGTTTCCTTTGGTTCTCTGTCCGAGGGTGTGTTCGGTTACGTTTTTTTTCTTCTGGTTCTCGGACAGTTTGGGTTTTTTCTTGACCTGTTGGTCTCCTCCTATTGCTCTGGAACTTAAACTGATTAGCTGAGAGCCTGAAGGCGGGTATATCCTGCTGGGAGGAGCCAACTTTTTTTATTACCATAGTGTCACATCTCCTAGAGACAGCAGCATACACCCCATGGTCTGTGTCCCCCAATGGATCCTCCGAGAAAGAGATTTTACGGTAAGCAAACAAAAATCTCCTTTTTCTCATTGGTGGGATGAACCTGTGCGGGACTTTATCCCCAGGGGCTAAGGGGTCTAAAGAAGGATATGTAGGAGCAAACAAACATTTAGCCCCCACTGTCCTAGGGAGCAAAACCAGGCATCTTTTTTATGTATATAATATATTATATTTATATTTTATTTTTCATTTAAACTGAGCCATAACTGCTGTAAAATATGATAGCCGATTTCCAATGTAGGGTTTTATTGGGTTTTATTTTATTAGGTCAGTTAGGGTTCTACTAACTTAAAGGAGATGTTCGTTACAGAATATTCCTATTCCAATTCAGGTAGAAGAAACAGGCATGGTCGCACATCTACATATTGCATTTTAATCTAATTGCTTCTCAGCATGAATTCAAAAACTAACAGGTTGTTAGTATACATTTTGATCAAAAGGTACAAGCCCACTCGCCACGTCAAGGCCACCTAATTTGAGTGGGTCCCTAACGTCCCTAACATAAAATGGTGTATGGTGCCCACAGGGGGAACGACCCACCGGCAGAGCGGCCCCAATGCCACTCAAACCAGTCCATGGGTTGCACCTCCCCACAGATACAGCGCCACGGCAGCAACGGACGCTGCACAGCACCACACCAGTGTGAACAGGGTGTTAAAGCTCACTTACCATGCTCTCCCAGTCAGACTGGGAGGCTGCTAGGAAAGTATGGGGCCCTTGTGTAGCTAACTACTACTTATATAGGGTTGAACTGAGGGGGTGGGGCAGAGTGCAGACACATGTTAAAACAAAAAAAAAAGGACGGGATAGAAAACACTATGTGAATTCAGGTAGAAGAAACAGGCATGGTCACACATCTACATATAGCATTTTAATCTAATTGCTTCTCAGCATGAATTCAAAAACTAACAGGTTGTTAGTATACATTTTGATCAAAAGGTACAAGCCCACTTGCCACGTCAAGGCCACCTAATTTGAGTGGGTCCCTAACGTCCCTATGCGCGAAGCATGTCTGTATCCGCGAAATGTCGGCATCGCCTCCGAGCGGTCCTTGGAACACACCGTGATCCCGCTACCTTGGACCGGCTTTGTTAGCCGCTGATCACGGACGGAGCGGTGAGTGCACTGCACCTCTTGTTGTTTGCTAGTTATATGATACTTCACCTTTGTATGTGCACCCCGCAGGTCCTGCCCGCACTCGTCTTAGGAGTCCTCCTTTGTGTATCCCGGCTGATAGTCAGGTCAGGACAGCGCATTATAGGTGTGCCTTCCCGCTTTTCTGTATTTTGTATATATTATAGAATGCGTGCACTCACGAGTATCGTGGTGGGCACTCGCAGATGTAGTTGCAGCCATTCAGAAAAGAGAATAACAGTGTTTAAATGCTGGCGGTCATAAGTAGCAGAGTTCTGTAATAAATAAGATAGCAAAGGTGCTTAGGCAGCATACCATGCGATCTCCAATGTAAGTAGTGAGGCAGTTCCGAGTTCTGCGGCTATGCCGCTGCAGATGTCCGACTCCCCCCTGCAAGTGAGTATAGATGTATTGGTACTATGTACCACTCACCGGATTCTGGCTGCTGTCGCCTGTATCTGTTCCGCTGGTGATCGTAGTCTCTCCTGCCTCAGTTAGGTGCTGTGGCTTGGAGCTGCTGACAGGATGCCGTTGAAGTCCTGGTGGGGGGAGTGAGCGAACAGGTATGAGTTCAAAACTGTAGTTCCAAGACGCAGACCGGCAAGTCTGTTAGTCTATGCGATGATATACTGTAATATCTTGTAGTCAATGTGTGCTTGAATATGTACAGATGCGTTTCAAGCCAGCTTGGCCCTTCATCAGTGATGTATGTAACAAAACCCCATAGTTCATGGTATACAAGTAAGATATACGCAAGTATATGTTTTAGCACATAGCCAGTCTTAGAAATACATGGAAAATAAATAATGATGTCATGGTGTTTCATACACCACCATCCATCCGTTTGATCTAGGAGCATCTAAAGCTACAATTGCTTTCAAGTGATACCACCAATGGAAGCAGCATTGTGCCAAGAGGAGTCCCTTGCAGTTGCTAAACTCACAAACTAAAGATTTTCCTTTTGTGTCAAGAGCATTCCAAATAGTTCTGAATTTTAGGAATTGATTTTAGTTATTTAAGGGGCCATTTAAAGTGCAAACATTGCAGTGCAGTGCTATATGTCCAAAAGCAGAGGCGGCCCTCCATGTAAATGTGAAGATTGTATTACTTTATTCACCCATCAAGCATTTGTAACTTGATGGATGAATAAATAATCACTTTCTTCTCATTTACATGAACTTACAAACGCTTGATGGGTGAATAAAATAATACTATCTTCACGTTTACCTAGAGTTCCGCCTCTCTGCTTTTGGATATACAGTGGGTCAAAATAGTATTTAGTCAGCCTTCAATTGTGCAAGTTCTCCCACTTAAAAAGATGAGATGCCTGTAATTTTCATCATAGGTATACCTCAACTATGAGTGACATAATGAGAAGAAAAAAAAATCCATACCATCACATTGTCTGATTTTTGAAGAATTTAGCAAATTATGGTTGAAAATAAGTATTTGGTCAATAACAAGAGTTCATCTTAATACTTTGTTGTATACCATTTGTTGGCAATGACAGAGGTCAAACATTTTCTGTAAGTCTTCACAAGGTTTTCACAAACTGTTGCTGGTATTTTTGCCCATTCCTCCATGCAGTTTTCCTCAAGAGCAGTGATGTTTTGGGGCTGTCACTGAGCAACACGGACTTTCAACTCCCTCCAAAGATTTTCCGTGGGGTTGAGACCTGGAGACTGGCTAGGCCACTCCAGCACCTTGAAAAATGCTTCTTACAAAGTCATTCCTTTGTTGCCCGGGCGGTGTGTTTGGGATCATTGTCATTGTCATCATTGTCAGCCACGTTTCATCTTCAATGCCCTTGCTGATGGAAGGAGGTTTTCACTCAAAATCTCACGATACATGGCCCCATTCATTCTTTCTTTAAACGGATCAGTCGTCCTGGTCCCTAAGCAGAAAAACAACCCAAAGCATGATGTTTCCACCCCCATGCTTCACAGTAGGTATGGTGATCTTTGGATGCAACTCTGCATTCTTTCTCCTCCAAACACAACGAGTTGAGTTTTTACCAAAAAGTTCTACTTTGGTTTCATCTGACCATATTACATTCAATACTCTTCTGGATCATCCAAATGCTGTCTAGAAAACTTCAGAGGGGCCCAGACATGTACTGGCTTACATAGGGGGACACGTCTGGAACGGCATGGAATGAGTCCCATGCCGCGTAGTGTGTTACAAGTAGCCTTTGTTACTTTGCTCCCAGCTCTCTTCAGGTCTTTCACTAGGTCGTCGTCGTCCCCCCCCCCCCGTGTGGTTCTTGGATTTTTGCTCACCATTCTTGTGATCGTTTTGACACCACTGGGTGAGATCTTGCGTGGAGCCCCAGATCGAGGGAGATTATCAGTGGTCTTGTATGTCTTCCATTTTCTAATAATTGCTCCCACAGTTGATTTCTTCACACCAAGCTGCTTGCCTATTGCAGATTCAGTCTTCCCAGCCTGGTGCAGGTCTACAATTTTGTTTCTGGTGTCCTTCGCCAGCTCTTTGGTCTTGGCCATAGTGGAGTTTGGATAAATTCTTTAAAAATCAGACAATGTAATTTTTTGGATTTTTTTTTTCTCATTATGTCTCTCATAGTTAAAGTATACCTATGATGAAAATTACAGGCCTCTCGTCTTTTTAAGTGGGAGAACTTGCACAATTGGTGGCTGACTAAATACTTTTTTGCCCCACTGTATGTGATATGGGGCATTAAGTTTAACTTTGAGTTGCAGAGCACCCGTTTGGACCTGGAGTCTATACACCGTGTCGGTTCTTATCTATATTTTGTATCACAGTGACCATTATAATCTGATTATGGGCACTGCAGGCTCCATTCATGGATTATTTTCAGACAAGCAAGTAGCCAGCAGTATTGCAGTCTCAATAGAAGTTGTTTATTTTTTTTCCCCCAAAGGCAATGCTTTTTGAACAGGAAGGTTTGACATCAACACTGAACAAGTCCTTTATGAGAGCTGTGCCTACATATAGCACAACCTTATCAAGTTACCATATATTTGTGAACCCTTTTAAGCATTACAGTATTAATCTAGGAAACACCCCTCTATTTTTAATTAAAAAAAAAAAAATTTTACTCAACCAGTGAAAAAGAGACATTTTTTTTTATTTAATCTGAAAGTGAGTAAAATGTCTGGTGATGTTGATTTTCTAGACTTTCTACACATTTTTTTTTTAAGGCTCATTCGTAATAAGGTAGATTATGACTTCTAACACTGAGACTTCTGTAGCAGTCATCCACAGATCTTCTCCAGCCCCTGCAGGGAAGAAAATCATTCCCAATATTGATCTGATGTTTTCAGCACTTTTATTTAAGGCTGTCACAGTTGGGTAATGCCATTGAAAAGACCTTTATAGTTTTCTGGTTATAAAACATTTAAATAAATCTATTGCATTTTTAATAAATACTGAAAAAAGAAACTGGACTCTTGGAAGCTACAGTATATGTGGCTATGCATATGGTATGTAGAAACCTTTAATCTATCTTTATTTCAGCATTCACTTTCCGTCATAAAGACTAATCCTTTAAATCTAATCTTTGTGTCTTCACAAGTATCACATTTCATTTATGTAGTTATATATCACTATAGGTAAATGTGTTTCCAATAAGAGTAAACCTAATTGGAGCCATGCAAAATGATTACATTTGTCGTTTCCCTTTGAACCCTGCTTCCTCTTCTGAAAGGTTTAGGTTAAATGTAGATGATGAAGTCATTTTGCACAGTGTAGAATCGGGAAATTTCATAAAGACATGGACCCTGAGTAATACCATACACATATATGTTTTTGGACAGTTCAATTTTTATTATTGTTTTGGGCTAAAATTACATTTGGGAATCATTAAAATGTCCCAGATGGCTAGAGATGATGATTTAGGGATAATTCACTTCTGGAGTGAATTACTGTTCAGACATAAGGATGTTCAACTTCACTAAATTGTATAGAAGTTGGAAAACTTCTATTGACAGAGGCTTTTTAGTTGACAAATGTGTTCTTATGACACAAAACCATGTTAGAAATGATAAATCAATAATGCACATACATAATTTACAGTCATGGCCGTAAATCTAGGCACCCCTGAAATTTTTCACGAAAATTAAGTATTTCTCACAGAAAAGGATTGCAGTAACACATCTTTTGCTATACACATGTTTATTCCCTATGTTTATATTGGAACTAAACCAAAAAAGGGAGGAAAAAAGCAAATTGGACATAATGTCATACCAAACTCCAAAAATGGGCTGGACAAAATTATTGGCACCCTTTCAAAATTGTGGAAAAATAAGATTGTTTCAAGCATGTGATGCTCCTTTAAACTGACCTGGGGGCAAGTAACAGGTGGGGGCAATATAAAAATCATACCTGAAAACAGATAAAAATTAGAGAAATTCACTTAGTCTTTGCATTTTGTGTCTGTGTGTGCCACGCTAAGCATGGACAACTGAAAGAGTAGAAGAGAGCTGTCTGAGGACTTGAGAACCAAAATTGTGGAAAAATATCAACAATCTCAAGATTATAAGTCCATCTCCAGAGATCTAGATTTGCCTTTGTCCACAGTGCGCAACATTATCAAGAAGTTTGCAACCCATGGCACTGTAGCTAATCTCCCTGGGCGTGGACGGAAGAGTAAAATTGATGAAAGGTGTCAACGCAGGATAGTCCGGATGGTGGATAAGCAGCCCCAAACAAGTTCCAAATATAGTCAAGCTGTTCTGCAGGCTCAGGGAGCATCAGTGTCAGCGCGAACTATCCGTCGACATTTAAATGAAATGAAACGCTATGGCAGGAGACCAGGAGGGACCCCACTGCTGACACGGAGACATAAAAAAGCAAGACTACATTTTGCCAAAATGAACTTGAGTAAGCCAAAATCCTTCTGGGAAAAGGTCTTGTGGACAGATGAGTCTAAGATAGAGCTTTTTGGTAAAGCACATCATTCTACTGTTTACCGATAACGAAATGAGGCCTACAAAGAAAAGAACACAGTACCTACAATCAAAAATGGTGGAGGTTCAATGATGTTTTGGGGTTGTTTTGCTGCCTCTGTCACTGGGTGCCTTAAATGTGTGCAAGGCATCATGAAATCTGAGGATTACCAATGGATTTTGGGTCGCACTGTACAGCCCAGTGTCAAAAATCTGGGTTTGTGTCCGAGATCTTGGGTCTTCCAGCAGGACAATTACCCCAAACATATGTCAAAAAGCACCCAGAAAATAATGGCGACAAAGGGCTTGAGAGTTCTGAAGTGGCCAGCAATGAGTCCAGATCTAAATCCCATTGAACACCTGTGGAAAGATCTTAAAATTGCTGCTGGGAAATGGCACCCTTTCAAAAGGGGGGACCTGGAGCAGTTTGCAAAGGAAGAGTGGTCCAACATTCCAGCTGATAGGTGTAAGAAGCTTATTGATGGTTATAGGAATGTTTTTTTTTTTCCAAAGGGTGTGCAACCAAAATATTAAGTTAAGGGTGGCAATAATTTTTTACAGCCAATTTTTGGAGTTTGGTGTGACATTATGTCCAATTAGCTTTTTTTCCTTCCTTTTTTGGTTTAGTTCCAATACTCACAAAGGGAATGAACATGTGCATAGCAAAACATGTGTTACTGCAATCCTTTTTCTGTGAGAAATACTTCATTTTCTTGGAAAATTTCAGGGGTGCTAACATTTACGGCCATGACTGTGTGCACTACTCAAACCTAGATAAAACGAGCATAATTTTGTTTTTTAAACAGAAAATATACCCCAATTTTCTATTGCTTAAATGAATGCAAGCTTGTATCTAAAAGATAATTGGAGTTAAAGGGAATCTGTCGCTTCTGTACTAGAATCAATTCTGCAATAGCTAAAGTACCAACATATAGGGGACACAGGCACAAGATAAAAATCATACAAATACATTAAAAAGAGCAACACAGCGTCTGAAAGAGGGGCTCATGTGGTATTCCTGGGCAGATATCAAATAGGTACAGAGCAGCAGATCTTAGCAGAGCAGTTACAAGAGGATTAAACAAATAATGTTTTTTTTTCACGTTTAGACAATCAAAATCACCATTTTCTTGTGCAGATAAACAGACACAAAGGCACAGTGGCTACTCTCTTCCTCCCTTCCCTAATTTGCTTTCGCTATATCAGTCATGCAGGGAAGGGGGTGGGAGGGAGGAGGCATTACACTACAGTCCGGCACTGCCTCTCCAACTGTTAACTGGAACAAGAAAACATAAATTTTCTAAGTGTGTAAAAGACATTCAGGAAAAATTATTTTGCTCACCTCCTTCTGGGCACATACCGGTAATTGTTGATGTGAGAAACAGCTTGAAACTGTGAAAAAACATTACAGGATCATAAAAACTTGACCCTTTATTTTCTTTAGTAAACATCCGTACAGGTAAAGGTGCATTCAGTACAAACAAGTGCACTGACAAACCACCACCCGTCTCTGACGTGTTTCTATACTACAGGGGCTCAATTATAGACATGGTTCTATGATTAAGGCCCAGTGTATAAAATTAAAGGTACATTTTAGGAATCCTGTGTACTTTTTTTCAGTTTCAAGCTGTAAATCAGCAATAAATAAATGATTTGTTTAATCCCTACTCTGTTGAGATCTGCATCTCTGTAACTGGTACAGAGCTCAAAGATTTCTTCTAATCTTGATATGCCGCTGAATTTACCAAATATTGCCAGATTTGCCAGGAATTTAGAATACCCCATTCATATGTGGCAAAAAAGGGTCCATGATTTTCAAGAACTTAGCAAGCCCTATATCTAGCTTTTCTCCTCCAGAAGTTTGCAGATTTCCAAAGGGTTTTGAAAGCTGCTATCTTCCCCAGGTGATCAGACACTTATTAGGGGATACGTTTATTTTTTTTTATATATATATATTTTTTAATTGGACTACTCTTTTAAATCTGGTCGATTCCGGTTTTAGTGTATTTTTATTATGTTTAGTATATTCTGTGTGTAACAAAATGAAAGGTATTACTAGCCTTCCAAATTCTGCACCACTTTGCTCGAGCTGCAGGTTATGTGGTCCCGTACCAGGGTCATGTTTAGCGACATTATTGATTGGCTGGCATGGTCATGTGCCAACATAGTACCCAAGTTAACAAGGGCTGTGGAAGAAGACTGCAACATAGAAGATGCAGAATTTCTATTTAATTTATGTCTTATGACATTAATGTTTTATTTTGGTGAAAGTTTCTTAAGCTGATTTTTAGACAGCTATATTGAATATATCTGCTTTCTTCAGATTACCATTAAAATTAGGAGTTTAAGGAAGAACAAAAAGAATAGCAGGGATGCATGATGAAAGGGCACATGCAGACCAAAGCCATGTGTAATGTACACACAGAAAATTCCCTTAAAACAATGTTATTTTTTGTGATGATGTATTATATCACTGACCTACAGATGCTTTCCTGCAAAACTGAGTTCTGCAGGCACTTGGCCTCTCTGTTCCGGATCATTTAGAGTTTTCTCTATAAATATTACGATCTGGGGAGTCTTTGTTTTACATTAAAACACTGGTCTATTTTTCCATTTAGTGCCATTAAAAGAAAAACACAAGCACATAAAACATTACAGAAAAAAAAAAGTTAAATCCCAGCTATGACTGCTCATATTACAAGTATACAGTAAATCAGTTTTTGTACAGCAGAAACCTTTCTAAAGAGATTTCTAGGTATGCACATAACACTGTATTTTTATGTGGATTTTAAACCATGGCATATGCAGTGTATATGAATATATATCAGCTGTGCCTCTTTCAGGTGTGATCTGCTTTTTACAGATTTATATGCTTCTATGACCCATATGCCACTAACCTGTCCATCCATGAAAAGCCACAACCAAAATGGCACGGCACTCAGCTTAATATTTCGGCCCCTTGGCTTTAGTGATCAGTGTAGTCCTGACCTAGACTGCTTGATTGGATAAGATCTGGGAAATATGGAGGCCAAATCAACACCTTGAATTTTTACAGTGTACCAAGGCGTACTATTTTGATGATGAAAACACCTGACATGAACAGTTGAACTTTGTCTGCAACATTGTTTTGGTGAGTGGTATGTATTAAAGTAACATCCCAGTGTGAGGTACAGAACTGTGCCCTATGCAGTTCTGCATTCACTCCTCCCCTCAGCTGTCCGGAGATTTCCAAACATACAGCGAGGGGAGGGGAAGGCAGAGTTTGACAGCTCTGCACATCCCTCAGCCCCGTACACAGTTCCCTCCTTGCACCTAGATTTTCACAGCCCCCTGGACGTAGATTAAAAATGTACGTCCAGGAGCTGGGCGTGGAAAATATACGTCCAGGAGATGGGCGGTGAAAATATACATCCAGGAGCTGGGCTGTGAAAATGTATGTCCCTCCTCTCCTCCTGAAGGAGGTGCGAGAAGGGAACTGTATACAGAGCTGAGGGAGGTGCAGAGCTGTGTCCTGGCCAGCTCTGTTTTCCCCTCCCCTAGCTGTATGTTTGGAAATCTCCGGACAGCTGACGGAAGGGGAGAATGCAGTTCTGCACCTCACACCAGGATGCATGGTGTCTATGCCAGTTATGGGTCATAAGAACTAAATATATGAATGAAAAGAGAGCGCTCCTTGGTGTGATAAACAAGATAAAGGGGTTAAAAACAAAAACCCCATATAGTTGTGTACCGACATACACAACAATGGCAAACACATATATATAGAGTAGGGATCGACCGATTATCGGTATGGCCGATATTATTGGCCGATAATCACGATTTTGGGCATTATCGGTATCGGCAATTATCTTGCCGATAATGCCCCGCACCGCCCCCACCGCGACCGCCACCCCCTCGACCCGCCGCACCGCACCCCCGACCCACCGCACCGCGTCGCACCCCCCACCGTAGTGCTGGGCGGTATAACGGTATGGATTTTTGCCCATACCGCTATACCGGTCGGGCCCCTCCCTCACCCTCCGAGTCAATAAAAAAATTAAACTTACCCGTAATGGGGGTGGTCCGGGCCATCCATCTTTCCTTCCTGTAGTATGCGGGGGCGTTCCGGGTGAAGAGTGAACCGGTCCGGGCTGTCCTTCTTCTCCCACGGTCTTCTTCTCCACTCCGGGCAGGCTCCGGCCTAGTACACTGCATAGACGCCGCTACGCCATGACATCAGGTGCGTCGCTGCGCACGGGCGTCACTGCGCAGCGGCGTCTATGCAGCGTACTAGGCCGGAGCCTGCCCGGAGTGGAGAAGATGACCGCCGGAGGACAGCCGGACCGGACAACCCTCCACCCGGGACGCCCCCGGACACTACATGAATGATGGATGGATGGCCCGGACCACCCTGACAGGTAGGGGAGAGAAGCGGGTGGTGGCGGCGGCGGCCTATGGCCCCGCAAAAGCCACTGCAGATCATTGATTTAAAGCGCCCGCTTTAAATCAATGATCTGCAGCGGTGTCGCAGGGGGTTAAATAGCCGATAACTTATACCAGAATATCGGTATAAGTTATCGGCTATTGGCCCTAACCTCCACCGATTATCGGTATCGGCCCTAAAAAAATGATATCGGTCGATCCCTTATATAGAGTCATCCTCAGCCCTCCGGCGGTGATAATGTCACAGGATCAGGGAGGCTTCAGAGAGGCGCAGGATAAACTCAGTAAGAAACCAGGTAAAATCAAGAAAGTTTTATTCCCAAGATGCAACGCGTTTCACTGCAAGTTTGCAGCTTCATCAGACATAACAAGGGGCATATGGGTTACAAATTTATAGGAAATATAATTAACCCTGTCAGCGCAGTGACAGTGCAAAAGGAATTTATGAAAATAGTGTTGATCACAGGAGGCCATATAGCATAAATCTCATACAAACTTGGTACGATAGAAAGAATAAATATATGTATAAAAGGATCATTAACACACATGATATATCCAATGCATAGACATGTCTGCAATACACAAGTTCATAAATAACCAAAAAAAAAGCACACATCACATAAGAAATACATGATGAAATTCTTTTTATTATGGATAAACAAATCTAGAAACTAACTTACAGTAAAAATAATAATAAGTAGCGCACCGATGCGGAAAAAATGTCTAAAATATTAGGCAAGAAGCCTGACATAAGGTCAGCAAGTCGCATCAGGCGCTACATAGAACTAGCGGACATTTTCGATGGTCTCATTCAGAGCATATGGTACCAAAGTTGACAATTTAAATATCCAAAAGGTTTCCCGATTAATATATTTTTTTCTTTAAACTGTAAATTTTTATTGAAAGTTCAACAAGAAATTTTACAAGGAAAAGAAAGTACAATCCAACAGCTGGCAGAAGAGAGGGGACCCCCACACCAGTAGAGAACAAACAGTCCACCTCAGGTGAAACAATGCATCCCTACGAGAAATAAACATAGCAATAAACTAGTCTCAAGCTGATATACAGAGCCGAAGGATAACAAGGAGTGCAATAACAAATAAACATCTTCAGCGAGAAGACCACAATGGGGGGAGGGAAGGAGGGGGGAAACAAAAACAAAAAAAAACAAAAAGAATGGTAACAAGAAGACGACACCACAAAGAGAGTAAGGAGATAGAAAGAAAAGAGAGACAGGTCCGCATGACAAGAGAAAGGGGGGAGAAAACGGAATGTTCCCAACCCATGCTCACGGAGGTTGCCTATCCGTGAATCTGTCCCACGGGTCCCAAACAGACACAAAATGTGGGATGGTGTTTTTCAGAGAGGCAGTGAGGGATTCAAGAGAGAGAGTATCACGAATTCTAGCAAGGAGCTCGTCCTCTGATGGGGGCAAAGTATGCTTCCAATGTTTGGCAATGAGGGTTTTTTTTGCGGTGAAGACAATGTGCATAAAAAGCTTAAAAAATGGCTTGGACAAACCCCGGGCAGAAAGGTATAATCGAAAGACCATGGGATCCACGGGCCCACGACCCCCAGGACATCAGATATCAACTTTTGCAACCAAACCTAATAAGGAACTATCAGTGGACAGGCCCAAAAAGCACTGAGGAGGAATGGCAGGGTTTAGTCTATTAAGCAGGGCCGAAGTATGGTACCAACCCATGAGCATCTTGTATTGCATCTCCTTATAAGCTGTACAGATAGAAGCCTTAGATACCTGTTCCCAAATCAGCCTCCATTGAGGAACAGTAATGTTAGTGTTAAGGGCCTCCTCCAAACAGCACATATAGCGATGGGAGGAGGAGGGACCATCCGGGGGAGACAGGAGAAAAGAGTATATACTAGAGAGCAACCCCCTCGTCTGAGGACCACCCTTACACAATCGCTTGAAACCAGTAGGCAGGGAAACAGTCAGCGAGCTACATCCAGAGGAAAAATAATGCCAGAGTTGCATGTAGTGGTGTTCCTCAGAGGCAGGAAGACCCCACCTAGTCATCAGTTGGTCAAAGGGTAGGAGTGAGCGGGAGAGCGCATCAACTACAACAGCCCAGAAGAAGAGGTTTCTAGAGCCCCATTACCTAAGCATGCAAGAGGTCAAGCCAGGTGGAAAGGCAGGGTGATAGAGAAAGGACTGTAGAGGAGAGAAAGAAGAGAGAAGGTTAAATCGGCGAAAGCAGTAAGTCCAAACATATTTAGTAAAAGACATCAGTCCTAACCGGGGATGGTCAGGGGAGGGGAGCAGAAGGGTCCAGAAGAGAGAGTTAGGATGTACAGGGGCCAGCCACAGTTTTTCCAGCTCCATCCTTTTACTATAGGCATGATAAGTCAACCAGGCCGAAAGGTGGTGGTGATGGGCCGCCCAATAGTACTTAGTCACATCCGGGACTCCCAGACCCCCAAGAGAACGGCTAGCCAACATAATCGACATTGGAAGGTGGTGACGTTTAGCATCCCAAATGAACCGAAAAATAGCCGACTGAAAAGAACGTAACACAGTCAAGGGGACCCGTACCGGCAGCGTCTCAAAAAAATAAAGCAACTTAGGAGGGATAGTAATTTTTACCGCTGCAATGCGACCAAAAATGGAAATATATTGCGGCCTTCATTTCTCCATCAAAGCACGCAGCTCACGGAAAAGACGAGGAAAGTTGACACAGTACAGAAAAGAATAGGAAGGGGAAAGCGACACACCTAGGTAAGTGATAGCAGATGAGGACCAACGAAAGGAGAAATTAGTGCGCAAAAGAGAAACTAAGGGACATGGCCTCAGAGATTAACTTTGTACCCAGAAACAAGACTAGAAGTATGCAGAAGTTTATAGAGCGTGGTCAGGGACAATAAGGGGTTAGTAAGAGTAAGCAAGACATCATCAGCAAAAAGGCAAATCTTTGAAGTCCCTACCATGAAGCGAAACACCCTAGATGTCCGGATCCCTCTGGATCAGGGAAGCAAGGGGTTCAATACAGAGAGCGAAGATAAGGGGGGATAACGGACATCCCTGTCTTTTGCCATTATTCAAAGTAAAGGTCTGAGAGGAGGCATGAGAAAGTTTGATAGAAGCAGTGGGGGTGGAGTAGAGGCCTCGTAGGGCAGTAAGAAAGTTACTAGAGATACCAAATTTTTGGAGAGTAGCAAACAGGAAAGGCCAACCCAACCTATCAAAGGCCTTTTCAGCATCCAGGCTCAGAACCAGTGCCTGCTCAGACCTCCGATTGACAATATCAATAAGGTCCACAACCCTTCTAGTATTATTGCGTACCTGACGGCAGGGGATGAAGCCAACCTGATCCTTCTGAATGAGGGCAGGCAAGAAACCACAAAGGCGATTCGCCAAGACTTTAGAAAATAGTTTCAAATCAGAGTTGTGAAGGGAGATGGGTCGGTAGCTGGAGCAGTCATGGGGATCATTACCAGGTTTGGGAATCAGGGTAATCAGAGAATGAAGGAAAGATTGTGGGATCCCCTCTTCCCCTGTCTGAAAAGAGTTAGAGAGGGACCAGCTTGGGCAAGAGAATGGAAGAGAAGGTTTTGTAGTACAAGTAGGTGAAGCCATCAGGACCCGGACCCCCAGTGAGAGCCTTGAGAACTTTAGCAAGCTCTTCAGGAGTAACCGGAGCATTCAGACTCTCTGTCAGCCGCCAAGAGAGCTGGAAGGCTGCATCGGGAGAGAAAGGAGTCAAGCATGGCAGCACGGTCTCCAGGGTCCGAGGGTAATTGAGAGGGAAAAGAGTAGAGCTTAGAGTAGTAATCAAAGAAAAGCTTTGAAATTGAATCAGGGTGCTGTTGAAGGGTACCAGAAGGATCTTTCAGGGAAGAGGGGCCTGAGCAGTGGCACGGTCCCTCAGGCACCGATCGAGCATAGTGTGAGCCTTATTGCCCGTCTCATTTATGCTTTGCATAAAGCAGTTGACGCTCCGCTCCAGGGCAATGCAGTGGCCACGGACCACTGCCTTGTGAGCTTCCCAAAGGATTGCCGGGGAGGACACAGAACCCTCGTTTTCGGCAAAGTTGGTAGCTATGCTCGCCTGGATAGAGTCCCGAGAAGAGAGGGTTTAAAGTAAATAGTCATTAAGACGCCAGTGGCAGCGGCAGATAGAGGAGATAAAGTGGGAGAAAGAAAGGAGGACAGGGCTATGATCAGACCAAGAAATAGGTTCAATAGGCAGAGGAGAGCATGCGCACCATTGGCAGGTCACAGAAAAGCCAAGCTGACGGGGAGTATTTGTGCAAGCAAGAGAAAACCCGGCGCAAAAAGGGGATCTGGGAAATATTGGGGGCATAGACATTACACAGGAGTAGTTGCTTACCCCCTAAGGACCCTGAAACAATAACAAACCGACCCGACGGGTCAGCGTAGGAAGAGGAGACTTGAAAAGGACAGGACTTAGAGATCAAAATAGCTACCCCCGCCACTTTCCTACCTGCAGAGGCCAGGTAAGCCCGAGGATAGAGATGATGGAGAAATTAGAAGGAACCTGTTATGTCAAAGTACATCTCCTGAAGATAGACAATGTCAGCTTTCAACGCTACCAATTCTCTCTGGAGAAAACATCACTTAGTCGGGGAATTCAGCCCCTTAACATTCAAAGAGACACACTTAGCCATAAGTAGGTAAAGGAGTGCAGATGCAGAGGGGTACTTACTTAGACCAACAAGATCACTTCGATACTGCTGGGGAGGAGGAAAGGGCCAGGAGAACACCGGTAACATGCATGCGGACCTGAAAAGATAAGAGACAGACAAAAAAGACCAGTGAAGAGAGAAACCAACAGGAGAGGAAGGGAGAAGGGGGAACACAAGACAGACCCAGCGAAACACAAGGGGAAAAAGGGAACATAACCTGAAAAAACCACTGGCACCGAAGTCAGGGAGGAGACCATACAAGTAAAGTAGAGTAAAACAATAAAAAAAATATACTTAACGTTTCTGCCTTTGAATTGGACTTAATGGGGGAAGAGGAAGAACACTCCAGAAGGGAAAACCCTCAAGGAGGTAGGAGTCCCGCACAGAGGCCAAGCCAAATGAAAATAACCTGCAACAGCACCCGAGTAGGCATCAGTAAAGTCAACTAACCTATTAAGGGGAAGAGGTAGCACAAGCAAACATCGACAATAGAAAAACAAAATATAGGAAAAATCCTGCAGCCGAACAAAAGACCCAGTCCTAGGGTCGGGACGAGAACACCTGGGGTTAGGGGAAGAGCCTGGCCCCTTCTGTGGCGTTTCCCTCGGACAGGTTGCCACACAGAGGGCAATGGAGGAGGTGGAGGAGTCAGACCCCAGTCCGTCAGCTGGGGGACCTGGAGGTCCAGGGCAGCACAGAACTCTGGCAGATCAGCAAAGGACCGCAGTACAGCAGAGCGTCCATCACGTCTAGCTTTCAGGGCAAATGGAAAAGACCAGCGGTAGGGCACCTGGGCAGAGTGTAGGACAGACAGGAGAGGGTTCAGAATCAGCCGTTTATGTAATGTAATCCAAAAGAGGTCCTGGTAAAGCTGAATATGTCCACCATCAAATTCAAAGTTCCGGAGGGAGCGTGATTTTGCCATTATCCGCTCTTTCAACTGGAAGTCAGCAACGCAACAAATAACGTCCCAGTCCCATTAGAGGGGCGAGGGCGGAGATCCCGGTGGGCACAATCAAGCTTAATCTTGTGGGACACAGGTTTGCCCAGAATCATGTTGAAAATAGCTTCCAATAAGATATGCAAGTCCTCCGCCTAGGTAGCTTCAGGGAGTCCACTGACTCTTATATTATTATGCCTGCATCTATTGTCCAGATCCTCAACATAAGAGTGGAGGTCACCACTGAGCAGCGACAGTAGCTTGCAGCTGGGCAATGTAGGACTGTGTAGAGTCATGGGCCCCCTCCAAATCCTCCACCCTGTTAGAAACATGCTGTAGATCCTGACTGAGAACAGGAAATTTTCACCCGGCAGGCATCTTTAATTTCAGCTATCAGGGCCTTAAAGTCCTCCTTAGTAGGAATTTGGATAAGTAGCTGACTGAGATCCGGGATAGAGGCAGGGACCCCCGAACAGGCTAGATCAGAGTTCAGACCAATGTCCCAAGCAGGGCTGGCAGCAGCGGAGCAGATTCCCAGTTTCTGGGAAGTGGAAGGGGGGGTCCCGTGATGGCTGAGACCCAGGAGCACCCACCCTGCGCTTGTGGGAGGACATGATCCTCTGCGGCTGAGGAGGGCCGCAGTACAGCCCAGCAGGGGCCTCAGAGGGATAACAGCTCCTAGCAGGACGAACCAGGGGGTCAGCTGTCGCCTAGTCAATGAGGGTTGACAGTAGGGGACCCCACAGGAGAAGATCCAGCAGGAGAATGGGGCCGAGGAGAGCGTGCCCAGGTGGAAGGGGAGCCCCGTTCAGTGGGGGGAAGCCAGCAGTCACAGCAGCCCAGGACCGCAGCCCCTGTGGTGGGAGAGGGGGATCCCTTGGGCTCCAGGTGGCCAGGGGTGAGGTGGAGAGTGGGGAATTCAGGCCAGGGGACCGCTCAATCTGGGGAGGACTCACCAGCAGTGGAGAGGCAGCAGCAGCCAGGGAGACCTGCGGCAGTGCCGGCAGCAGCAGCCGTGTCCTCTCAGGGAGCACGGCACAGGAGGAGGCAGGAGTTGGCGGACTGGAAGGAGGGTCAGCATCCACGAGTGCACCGGAGTCCGGAGCAGGCAGCGGGACAGCGCCTGTCGGACTCTGGCAGGAGACTGAGACCGGGCAGGGCCAGCTGCAGAATTCACCACCCGGGAGCCAGCAGAGCAGGATCTGAGGAGGCCACAAGGTGTGGGAGCTTGTACACTAAGCAGCCATATTTTTCAGTGGCAAGCCACACCCCCCAGGTTTCATGATTAAACATTGAAACATGGGTATTATCTGATATTATTTTAAGAATTAAGCGCAAAGAAGACATGTCATTTTTATGAATAAGAGTGAAATGTCAGGAAATATAATGTGAAACGTAATGTGAAATTGTTTTTAATGTTAGTCCTATGAATGGCGCATCCAACATATTGCAATCTGCAACTGCAGGACAGCAAATAAATTGCATATTGTGTATCGCAATTCAAAAATTGTTATAGAAATTTTTTTTTTTGTTATGATTCGAATATTTCTACAGGACCACTGATCACGTCACAGCATAAACAACATTTTTTATTACAAGGGGAACAGCATTTACGTAATGGTACAATAAGAGGATTAGTAATAGTGATATTTCTTTTAGGTGCCAACATGTTCTGTAGATTTTTTGATCTTCTGTAAGTTATTCCTGGAGTAGTTGGTACAAGATCTTTCAAAATCGGATCATTCCGAATAATATGCCAATGATGCTGGAGCATCATTTTGATCTCTTTAGCTCCACTATTATAATTAGTGATGAAATTATATTTAAACCGATTGTCAATCTTTTTTTTAGTATTTTTGTATCTAGTCACATCCCTACTTGTCTCCGGTTTCAATATATTAACCACTTCAGTGGGGGATGGTTTACCTCCATTACTTTCTACTGGATTAATTAAATGTATTTTTTTTTTTTTTTTTTGACCTTACAATACGCTTGAGATAATATGATGTAGGATAGCCCTTAGCTAAAAACGCTCTCTCAAAAGTATAGACTGACTGACAAAATCAGAGTCTGCAGTGCAATTTTTCCGTATTCTAAGATATTGCCCGTACAGGACACCCCTCAAACAGCTTGGATAATGTGCACTATTGAGACAATTGTCACACCATACACGTCCAATCACCAAATTACACAATATTTCCCACCCCTCAACAAACAGTCAACAAAAAGAAAAGAACGACCAGAGGTTGCAGAGGAAGTAGATTACGCAGACCCAATTCTGTCCCATGTGGAGCAAAAAAAGTTAAATTATTCAATCTTTCCACCTATATATTGTTAGAAAATAAAATTAGCCTTTTATCTAAAGGCTTATCTTTTTGTCCTGTGACATGCCCTAGTGAATTTCAACTTTTACTGGATTTAAACCAATATGTGTGAAAACTCACTCTTGCAAGATATTTTCTTCACTTGCTAATACCCAGAGCAACTATATATGTCCCAACCCTGATAATGTTAACTTAGATATCATAGATTACATGATTCCATTAAGACATGTAGAGGTTAAACCCATTTCATATTTTTATCCACTCCACCATCGAGGTAGTTTTTGGATACATTTTATACTGTTGTGATAACAAATGTATCCAATTTAGTACCATTGATAATCTCACACCCAAGTGCTGTTAAAATATTACAGAATAATGCTCAAATCATTATTCGTCCAGCAGACAAGGGGGATGGTGTGGCCATTTTAAATCGAGGTGATTATATAGGTGAAGCACATAGGATTCTTTTAGATACAGAATATTATGTTACACTCAGTACGGATCCTTCTCCTGAGTACCATCAGACCTATGTCAGTATGATTAATCGAGCCGCTGATAAAAATATACTTAATAAAAAGGAATTTTCTTTCCTTCCCATTAAACATTATTCTCTTACTAATTTTTATTACTTGCCTAAACTGCATAAATGTTCTATTAATCCCCCCTGTTGTCCTATAATTTCAGGAATATCGTCAATCACTGCTAATTTATACCATTATGTAGATTTATTTTTACAGTTTTATGTGTTATAATTACCCTCCTATTTGAAGGACTCCACCCAATAAATTTTTGAACTTCAAGATCATGATTTACCCCCCTGTTTTTTCCTTTTTTAACTTTTAGATGTTCACTTTATTCAAATATTGATACGGACCTCGGCCTCATGGTTATTCAGGAACTTCTATATGGAGATTCTAGTATGCATCCAGATCAAGCATCATTTCTTTTATAGTCTATTTCATTTATCTTGAAACATAATATTTTTTTCATTTTATGGTACCATCTATAAACAGATCAGGGGCTGTGCTATGGGAACGCGCTTTGCCCCAAGTTACGCTAATCTGTTTATGGGTGCTTTTGAGGCTGTCCACATAGCACAGTCCCTGATTTATTTCCCATATATTTTATTTTCCCGTCGATATATAGACAACCTGTTCTTTTTATGGACAGGTACAGAATCTCAAGCAACAGAATTTGTCACTTATTTGAATTCTAATTAATGGGGTCTTCAATTTACATTGCATTATTCAGCAGACAATATTCAATTCTTGGATTTGGAGAACCAAAATAGAACAGGTTGTGTATATATTAAAACTCATTTTAAATCTGTTGATGGCAATAGTTTTTTAGAATACAATAGTGCACATTATCCAAGCTGGTTGAGGGGTGTCCCGTACGGGCAATATCTTAGAATACAGAAAAATTGTACTGCAGACTCTGATTTTGTCAGTCAGTCTATACTTTTGAGAGAACGTTTTTTATCTAAGGGCTATCCTACATCATATTATCTCAAGCTTATCGTTAGGTCAAATATAAAAAAAACAAATACATTTCATTAATCCAGTAGAAAGTAATGGAGGTGAACCATCCACCATTGAAGTGGTTAATATATTGAAACTGGAGACAAGTAGGGATGTGACTAGATACAAAAATACAAAAAAAAAAGATTGACAATCGTCTTAAATATAATTTCATCACTAATTATAATAGTGGAGCTAAAGAGATCAAAATGATCTTCCAGCGTCATTGGCACATTATTCGGAATGATCCGATTTTGAAAGATCTTGTACCAACTACTCCAGGAATAACTTACAGAAGATCAAAAAATCTACAGAACATGTTGGCACCTAAAAGAAATATCACTATTACTAATCCTCTTATTGTACCATTACGTAAATGCTGTTCCCCTTGTAATAAAAAATGTTGTTTATGCTGTGACATGATCAGTGGTCCTGTAGAAATATTCTAATCATCTCAAACAAAAAAAACTTTTTCTATAACACCAATTTTTGAATTGCGATACACAATATGCAATTTATTTGCTGTCCTGCAGTTGCAGATTGCAATATGTTGGATGCACCATTCATAGGTCTAACATAAAAAATAGTTTCACACTACACAGTATTTCCCAACATTTCACTCTTATTCATAAAAATTATTTGTCTTCTTTGCGCTTAATTATTCTTGAAACAATATCACAGAATACCCCTAACTGTTTTCAATGTTTAATTAATCGAGAAACCTTTTGGATATTTAAATTGTCAACTTTGGTACCATATGGTCTGAATGAGACCATTGACAATGTCCGCTAGTTCTATGTAGCGCCTAATGCAACTTGCTGACCTTATGTCAGGCTTTTTGCCTGATATTTTGGCCGTTTTTTTCGTATCGGTGTGCTACTTATTATCATTTTTACTGTAAGTTAATTTTTAGATTGGTTTATCCATAATCAATTTTTTACGTGATATGTGCAGTTTTTTTGGTTATTTATGAACCTGTGTATTGCAGACATTTCTATGCATTGGATATATCATGAGTGTTAATGATCCTTTTATACATATATTTATTCTTTCTAGTGTACCAAGTTTGTATGCAATTTATCCTATATGGTCTCTTGTGATAAACACTATTTTTATAAATTCCTTTTGCACTGTCACTGCACTGACAGGGTTAATTGTTTTTCCTATAAATTTGTAACCCATATGTCCCTTGTTATGCCTGATGAAGCTGCAAACTCGCAGTGAAACGCGTTGCATCTTGGGAATAAACCTTCCTTGATTTTACCTGGTTTCTTACTGAGTTTATCCTGCGCCTTGTAGAACCGCCGTTCCTCTCTGAAGCCTCCCTGATCCTGTGCCATAAGAAGAAATAGGCAGCAAAAGAGATGCTAAACTTTATGAGCAATGAGAAATAAGTGCCTTGCTATGAAAGATAAAGTTAGGGAAGCAGTTAGTAATATAAGACAGTCTTTTAGGGGTAGGCTAAGTAAGTATTACAGCTACTGCTTGTGGAGTGGTCTTAATGTATGTGTACCAAATACATTTGTTTATCAGAAAGGAGGCAACTTTAAGGAAAACCAAAATTTGGCCTCACTAAGGCTGCATTCATATCTCGTTTTGTACATACGGGCGCCGGATCCGGCTGGGGGAGGGGCAAATCGGGCGCTCCCATACCCCAGCCGGATCAGCCCGTGACTCCATTTACTTTAATGAGCCAACCGGAGTCAAACGGTGACTCCGGTCAGCTCAGTTTTGACCCGTATGCGGTTTTGGACCAGACCTAAAACCGTAGTATACTACGGTTTTAGGTCCGGTCAGGAAACTGCATACGGGTCAAAACTGAGCTGACCGGAGTCACCGTTTGACTCCGGTCGGCTCATTAAAGTAAATGGAGTTGGTTATCTTTTTTGGGGGTGTAAAAACAGCTTGCAGTCGTTGGGGAACAGATTCCACAAGGTGCCAAACATCCTCCATACTCAACCAAACCCATGCCCACTGCAGCAGCTCAGTTGTTCCACATTTGTTAAAGGAGTGGGAGCAGATCTCACAGCTCATCCTAGCATTTCCTAAACATGTTCAGTGGGTTACAGTCTGGGGATTTTGGGTGCCAAGAGGGCGTGGAACATTCTTTGTCCAACCACATCCTATTGATCTGAGCCCGATGTCACTTCTTGAAGATATGGGTAGAGATGTTCCTCTAACAGGTCCCTATAGCGTTCACCATTCAAGGGTTGTGGTATGATGACTAATGGTCCCAGGGTACGCCATGAAAATGCTCCCAGATCATTACACCACCGCCTCCAGTCTGTGAAAGCCCAACAGTGCACCCACAGCGAACAGCTTTATGCTGTTTACGCCAGATGTAAATTCTGCCACCCCTATAGTTCAGAAGGAAATGGGAATTGTCACTCCAGACTACCTTCTGCTATGTGTTAAAAGTCCGTTGGTGTCTTTTCTTGGCCCATGCAAGGCCATGCGAGGTATTGTGGAAACTTGTCTTACTTGCCTGTTGTCCCATTGCTAGTAGTCCACTATGCCTCCTGACTTTCCTCCTCTTGGATCAACCACATGTGCCCTGATGCAGTGTGATCTGATGTCTGTCTATGGTTCATCCAGTCTCTGTACACTCTTAATGCCATGGCTAAGAACAGCCTAAGATGCAGTTGTTTCAGAAATCCTAGCACCACACCTCCAGGCCTCAACAATCTGCCTGCGGTTACCCATGAATATTTCCTTCTGCTGGGCAGAGTAGAGGTCAACACATTATCTAAGAGCCAGTCAGGATGTGGCCACTACATGGTGCCAGTCCTTGCTAATGCAGTCATTGTCCATTGTATAAGAAGTGAGGATGGGAGTGTCACAGTTGCCTATAAGGGGGCTTTTGGAAACAGTGGCGGTTATAATTTACTTTATTTGCAGGTAATATTAGTTAAGCTGTATGCTGATTGAGTCTTTAGGTTTCGAAACTATTTGATGCTTTCAATTGTTTTGAAATGATGAAACTGTTTTCTAGTTTCTTGCCTCTAAAGCTAAATTAAATATATTTTGTGTTTCAATTGCTCACCATTGATGCCAAAATCCATAGTGACATGGCTATGCCAAAATGATGTAATGTATTTTATATATGAAATAAAGCTTTTCTGATCTTATTGATTGTAAATGATTGCTGACCATGATATTTAAATTCTGCCATGCATGTCAAATTTTGTAATGTTTCAATTATTATTTTGTATTGATCACTAAATAGATCTATATCCTTCTACAGATGAAGATGATGAAGGCTCATCATCTGCAGACAAACAAGACCTTGAAAGATCATCATCCACATACCAACCAGGAAACATGCCAACTTCTAACTACACTGGAATCCAGATCCCTCCAGGGGCACATGCTCCAGCCAATACACCAGCAGAAGTTCCGCACAATACAGGTAAGATGACTTTTTTTTTAGACTGGTTGTAGCTGAAGGCTAAAGTTTTGCACAATAATAATTTCATTGTTTATTTAAAAAACTAATTTTATTTTAAAGTATTTGGTTTTATAAGGTGTATTCACAGTATCCTGCGCATATTTGAGGCACAGGATTTGAAGCTGTGTTAAATCATTTAGTTTACATTTAAATCTACAGCTTCAAATCCTGTGCATCAAATTTGCGCAGGATACTGTACGTGTGAATACACCTTAAGGGTCTATTCACACCTACAGTATTCTGTGCAGATTTGATGTGTAGGATTTCAAGCTGTGTTCAGTTTACATTGAAATCTGCATCAGAAAATCCTGCTCATCAAATAGGCGCATAAAGTCTGCACAGAATACTGTACATGTGAATAGACCATAAAGGGGTTTTCTGGGCTGATATGAATGATGGCCTATAAACTATAAAGTGAATGGGGCTATAGCAGTTGGTTGTGTTTGCTGCGTAGTGCTAAATCAGATTAGCCTTAAAAACCCTGTGCCATGTTTACCCAACATGCTGCATTTTTTTACTTAAGGATCTTTGAACCTGTTAAAGACGCAGGGCGTTTGGGTACGCCCTCGCACCCAAGTCCTCAAGAATGCAGGGTGTACACTTTATCTATATCTATATTTACCTGCCAACGAGCCCCCTGGAGCTCCGGTACAGGTGTTCGGTCCCCGGGCTGTATTCTTCTTACTTCCTGTTAGCCCGGCACGTCACACGGAGCTTCAGCCTATCACTGGCCGAGGTGGGACATCGCTGCGGCCAGTGATAGGCTAAGCTCCGTGTAACGTGCCGGGCTAACAGGAAGTAAGAAGAATACAGCCCGGGGACCGAACACCTGTACCGGAGCTCCGGGGGCTCGTTGGCAGGTAAGATAAAGTGTGTTTTCTTTTATTTTGATAAAATAAAAAAAGTGTGCACCGGACTACTCCTTTAATAACACGTGGCACAGCCACGTGTGTAAATGAACTAATTAGGTTAAACCACAAGGTCTATGGTGTACACGTAAAAATATAGAAAATATAGAAAAAAAAATTCATTTTTGGTCACTTCATATATCGTAAAAAAAATAATAAAAAGAACATAACAAAAATAGTACCGATAAAAACTACAGAACATGGCGCAAAAAATTAGCCCTCATGTAGCCCCTTATACAGTACAGAAAAATAAAAAAAAGTTATAGGGGTAAGAAGATGATAATTTTAAACATACTAATTTCGGTGCATGTAGTTAGGATTTGTTTTTAAGTTGCAAAATAAAATGAAATCCACATAAATTAGGTATCCATGTGACTGCATGGACCTACAGAATAAAGGTATGGTGTCATTTTTACCAAAAAATGCACTGGGGAGAAACAGAAGACCCCAAAATTCACAAAATGGCATTTTTTTTTTCACACCACAAATAAGTTTTTTGTTTTGTATTGCCGCAGATTGTTATAAAATAAGTGATGTCATTACAATGTACAGTTGGTGATGCAAAAAACAAACCCTTATATGGGTCTGTAGGTGCAAAATTAAAAGTGTTATTGTTTTTGAAGGGGAGGAGAAAAAAATAAAAATGCTAAATGAAAATTGGGTCCTTAAGGTGTTAATGTTTTGCTGATAATCTGGACCCATCGTATCTCCAGCAACAAGTTGTTATCTTTGGGGAAACCCAGCAGTAAGTATTCAATTTCAGTACCACATCACTGCAGAAGAATTTCCTATTGAAATTTACAGGTTTTGTGCCAGGTCCTCGTAAACAAGTCTTTATAGCCAATCTTTGCTTTAGCTAATTGATGACATACAAAACAGGACATCCCTCTGTTAATTCAGCGTTCCCTAATGTAGCATTAGTAAATTCAGTTTTTTTCTAAGGCCCCTTTCACACTGCCGTTGATGGCCGGCAGTGTGATGGCCACTCGGAGAGCTGGTCAGAATAACAGGAGGAAAATTACAGCATGTGCTGCCTTTTTCTCCCGTTATTCAAAATGGCGCCCGGTGGCCCACATAATAATTCATTGGAGCTGCCGAGACACCTTTGTTTGCCATGGCTTCCGTTATGAGAACGGCCATTAAAATCGGGGAAAAAAAAGAGACTTTGACATTTGTTCTTGAAGGGGAGCAAGGGCAGTGTGAAAGTAGCCTAAACCAGACCACCCTTTTGGCATTAAAAGGCCAACAAGCCGATCTAGTTTACCCTTGATACCCTTCACATTTTTTATTGATTTACCGTGAATTTGCCAACCACATCTGCTGAAAGTTTATTCCAGTAAAATAATATTTACGGATATTGCTTCCCTGAATTGAGCAGCGGGACTTCTGCAGTGCATATTTCCGGAAGAAGTGGGCAGAATTTAGTAATTGACCCCTCTGTGGACTTCTGGTCACCCACTCTGTAACCCCGTGTTTTGGGTTTAGAGTGGGTGATCAGGCTGACAGTTTATCTAATAGGTTCTGTTTTTGACATTGCGCCTCAGTATTCTGGGGACAGGACTGTAGTAAGACTGATGTCAGGGTAAATGTGGTCGATACGATCACTCGATTATATTGTAGGTCCACATTTCTTCTGATGAGGATTATGTTTTAGTTCTGTAAAATGAATTGGATGTTGGGATCAAGTACATATGGAAGACTGCACATGTATCTTTCATATCTGCTTTTACAAAGAAAAAAGGAAGGAAATAAAGATGGATTAAGGCACATATCATAAACATACAAAGTCTGAAAAGACCAACCATTCTGGTTATTTTCACTTGGTCATCAGTCTGAATTGACTTGACTGTACCTTATAATAAGTAGTATATTAAACCCCATGCTGTAGTAGGGCTGGACGGTATACCGGTTCATACCGAATACCGAAATTTTTGTGCTGCACGATATGAATTTTCCCCATACCGCAATACTGGTTGGGCCCCTCCCCCTCGGGAATGAATGAATTATCCGCCCAGCGCTGCGCTGTCCCCACATTGGGGAACTAATCATATGTGACCTGCGAGCGCTTTTCTCCCCCCTCCCCCCCCCCCCAATTAACCCCTTAAGGACGCAGGACATACTCAAACGGCCCCTTTTCCGAGTCCTTAACCCCTTAAGGACCGGGGTTTTTTCCGTTTTTGCATTTTCGTTTTTTGCTCCTTGCCTTTAAAAAATCATAACTCTTTCAATTTTGCACCTAAAAATCCATATGATGGCTTATTTTTTGCACCACCAATTCTACTTTGTAATGACGTCAGTCATTGTGCCCAAAAATCTACGGTGAAACGGGAAAAAAAATCATTGTGAGACAAAATTGAAAAAAAAAAACGCCATTTTGTAATTTTTGGGGGCTTCCGTTTCTACGTAGTACATTTTTCGGTAAAAATGACACCTTACCTTTATTCTGTAGGTCCATATGATTAAAATGATACCCTACTTATACAGGTTTGAATTTGTCGCACTTCTGGAAAAAATCATAACTTCATGCAGAAAAATTTATACGTTTAAAATTGTCATCTTCTGACCCCTATAACTTTTTTATTTTTCCGTGTATGGGGCGGTATGAGGGCTCATTTTTTGCGCCGTGATCTGAAGTTTTTAACTGTACCATTTTTGCATTGATAGGACTTATTGATCGCTTTTTATTCATTTTTTCATGATATAAAAAGTGACCAAAAATGCACTATTTTGGACTTTGGAATTTTTTTGCGCGCACGCCATTGACCGTGCGGTTTAATTAACGATATATTTTTATAATTCGGACATTTCCGCACGCGGCGATACCATTTATGTTTATTTTTATTTTTATTTACACTGTGTTTTTTCTTTTATGGGAAAAGGGGGGTGATTCAAACTTTTAATAGGGAAGGGGTTAAATGATGTTTATTCACTTTTTTTTTGCACTTTTTTTTTGCAGTGTTATAGGTCCCATAGGGACCTATAACACTGCACACACTGATCTTTTACATTGATCACTGGTTTCTCATAAGAAACCAGTGATCGATGATTCTGCCGCATGACTGCTCATGCCTGGATCTCAGGCACTGAGCTGTCATTCGGCGATCGGACAGCGAGGAGGCAGGTAGGGGCCCTCCCGCTGTCCTGTCAGCTGTTCGGGATGCCGCGATTTCACCGCGGCTATCCCGAACAGCCCACTGAGCTAGCCGGCATGCTTTCGGTTTCACTTTAGACGCGGCGTTCAACTTTGAACGCCGCGTCTAAAGGGTTAATAGCGCGCGTCACAGCGATCAATGCCGCGCGCTATTAGCCACGGGTCCCGGCTGTTGTTAGAGGCCGGGCCCGAACCGCTATGACGCGGGGCCACGCCGTGGCCCCGCGTTATAGATCGGGAGTGGACACATGACGTTCCAGTACGTCATGTGTCCTTAAGGGGTTAAGGACTCGGGACGTTTGAGTACGTCCTGTCAAATCCCGGCCCCCCGCCGCTAGCTGGAGGGGAGCCGGTGCCCGATGCCTGCTGAAATCGTTCAGCAGGCATCGGGGCATATCGCCCAGGGGAGTCATGATGACCCCCCATGTCGGCGATGGCCGCAAATAGCTGGACAATTCAGTCTCTGACGGCCCCGAACAGCCACAGCCAGCAAGGGTGAGGTGGCACTGGTGCCACCTCACGATCGCCCTGATTCGTCGGCCGGTTTCCCGGCCAACCAATCAGGGCGCCTGCTGCGGGTGTCACTTCCGCAACCCGCTCCGCCCCTCTTCCGGAGGACGTGAGCGGGTGCAGGACGTGCACCCCGGGAGCTGGGGACCCTGATCCCCGGCATCAATGTTGGGATCGGGGCCCCAGGAGCGGCGTCGACGACGAGGGACTGACCTGATGCGGCGTGGATCGTTGGAGGTGAGTGACAGCCTCCTGCTGTTGCTTAGCAACAGCTCCCAGCATGCCCTTATGGGCATGCTGGGACTTATAGTTTTGCAACAGCTGGAGGCACATTTTTTCAATGGAAAAGTGTACCTTCAGCTGTTGTGTAACTACAACTCCCAGCTTGCACAAACAGCTAAAGTGCATGCTGGGAGTTGTAGTGGTGCATCTGCTGGTTGCATAACTACAACTCCCAGCATGCCCGTTGGCTGTCAGGGACTGCTGAGAGTTGTAGTTTTGCAACAGCTGAAGGCACACTGAGTTAAGTAGCAAACCAGTGTTGCATAACTACAATCCCCAGCATCCCCAGCCAAAGTAGTATGCCTCCAGCTGTTGCATAACTACAAGACCCAGCATGCCCTTCCGCTGTCCGTACATGCTGGGGGTTGTAGCTTTTGCAACAGCTGAAGGCACACTGGTTGCAAAACACTGAGTTTGTTACCAAACTCGGTGTTTCACAACCAGTGTGCCTCCAGCTGTTGCAAAACTACAACCCCCAGCATGCACTGATAGACCGTACATGCTGGGAGTTGTAGTTTTGCAACAGCTGGATGTGAATGTACAGGGTACACTCACATAGGCGGAGGTTTACAGTAAGTATCCGGCTGCAAGTTTGAGCTGCGGAAAATTTTCTGCCGCAGCTCAAACTGACAGCGAGAAACTACTGTGAACCCCAGCCCGTGTGACTGTACCCTAAAAACACTACACTACACTAACAAAATATAAAATAAAAAGTAAAAAACACTACATATACACATACCCCTACCCAGCCCCCCTCCCCTCCCCAATAAAAATGAAAAACGTCTGGTACGCCACAGTTTCCAAAACGGAGCCTCCAGCTGTTGCAAAACAACTACTCCCAGTATTACCAGACAGCCACTGACTGTCCAGGCATGCTGGGAGTTTTACAACAGCTGGAGGCCCCCTGTTTGGGAATCACTGTCGTAGAATACCCCTATGTCCACCCGTATGCAATCCCTAATTTAGGCCTCAAATGCGCATGGAGCCCTGTCGTATTTCAAGGCAACAGTTTAGAGTCACATATGGGGTATCGCCGTATTCGGGAGAAATTGTGTTACAAATTTTGGGGGGTAATTTCTGCTTTAACCCTTTTTAAATATGTAAACATTTTTGGAAAAGAAGCATTTTAGGTAAAAAAAAAATTTTTTTTTACATATGCAAAAGTCGTGAAACACCTGTGGGGTATTAAGGTTCACTTTACCCCTTGTTACGTTCCCCAAGGAGTCTAGTTTCCAAGATGGTATGCCATGTGGTTTTTTTTTTTGCTGTCCTGGCACCATAGGGGCTTCCTAAATGCGGCATGCCCCCAGAGCAAAATTTCCTTCAAAAAAGCCAAATGTGACTCCTTCTCTTCTGAGACCTGTAGTGCGCCAGCAGAGCACTTTTCACCCCCATATGGGTTTTTTTCTGAATCGGAAGAAATTGGGCTTCAGATTTTGGGGGGTATTTTCTGCTATTACCCTTTTTAAAAATGTAAAACTTTTGGGAAACCAAGCATTTTAGGGAAAAAATTTTTTTTTTACATATGCAAAAGTCGTGAATCACCTGTGGGGTATTAAGGTTTACTTTACCCCTTATTATGTTCCCTGAGGGGTCTAGTTTCCAAAATGGTATGCCATGTGTTTTTTTTTTGCTGTTCTGGCACCATAGGGGCTTCCTAAAGGTGACATGCCCCCCAAAAACCATTTTTTGCTCCTTCCCTTCTGAGCCCTCTACTGCGCCCGCCGAACAATTAACATAGACATATGAGGTATGTGCTTACTCGAGAGGAATTGGGTTTCAAATACAAGTAAAAATTTTCTCCTTTTTACCCCTTGCAAAAATTGGGTCTACAAAAACATGCGAGTGTAAAAAATGAAGATTGTGAATTTTCTCCTTCACTTTGCTGCTATTCCTGTGAAACACCTAAAGGGTTAAAACGCTGACTGAATGTCATTTTGAATACTTTTGGGGGTGCAGTTTTTATAATGGGGTAAATTTTGGGGTATTTCTAATATGAAGACCCTCCAAATCCACTTCAAACCTGAACTGGTCCCTGAAAAAAAGCGAGTTTCAAAATTTTGTGAAAAATTGGAAAATTGCTGCTGAACTTTGAAGCCCTCTGGTGTCTTCCAAAAGTAAAAAAAAAGTCAATTTTATGATGCAAACATAAAGTAGACATATTGTATATGTGAATTAAAAATATATATATATTTTGAATATCCATTTTCCTTACAAGCAGAGAGCTTCAAAGATAGAAAAATGCTAAATTTTCAAATTTTTCATCAAATTTTGGGATTTCACACCAAGAAAGGATGCAAGTTGCCACAAAATTTACCACTATGTTAAAGTAGAATATGTCACGAAAAAACAGTCTCTGAATCAGAATGATAACTAAAAGCATTCCAGTTATTAATGTTTAAAGTGACAGTGGTCAGAATTGCAAAAAATGGCCGCGTCCTTAAGGTGAAAAAGAGCTCAGTCCTTAAGGGGTTAATTATCAGCCCAGCGCTGCGCTGTCCCCATCGGGGTAAATACTCACATATCACCCGCAAGCGCTGCCCTCCTCATCCTCCTGTTTATTGCGGGCCGCCGGCTGGCTTCTTACATGGCAGTGGGCTCAGCCTATCACCGACCGAGGCGGAACATCGCTGCGGCCTGTGATAGGCTGACGGCTGTCCGACATTCCCGTCCCCAGGAAGCTAGTCCGGACCGACGGGGAAGGTGAGTTAAAGTTATTTTGTTTATCTTTTGCAGCATGGGCATAGGGATACAGCGTACAGTATAGAGTGTCAGTGCCGGCGGCCCGCAACAAACAGGAGGACGTGGGAGGCAGCGCTTGCGGGTGAAATGTGAGTATTTACTCCAATGGGGACAGTGCAGCGCTGGGCTGATAATTTTGGGGGGGGGGGGAGGGAATACCGTTATATACCGTGGAACCGCCATAAGTTACAAAAATACCGTGATACACATATTTGGTCATACCGCCCAGCCCTATGCTGTAGAACATTTGTCCTAAGGAGATCTTATTAAGGCCAAAAAAGTTGAAAAAATTATAATACTAATCTATTACGGTCTCTAGCAGTTCTTATAGCATTTGACCTGTGAGTTTATTTACTGCGTGGCTAGCACCTTCGTATTGCACAGCTTCTATGATTCACAAGTACTAGTATATATTGGAACGCATATGCTTCATTCATTTTAATGATCTTTTTTATTTTGCTTATAAATTAGCAAGGTGTTTCCTTTCCTTATCCAGTGTTTATGCTTTAAATCATTAGCACACATTGATATGATCCCGTCTACAATGCTCAATGTCTTTATCTGAGGGAAATCCTTCTGATATCTACAAAGAATACTTCATGTACTAGTTCAGGTCATATTTATTTCACTTCTATTGTTAATTAGGGGTGCCGCCCGAGGGAGTCTTTTATCATGCACACAGTGTTATTGGCTGCATAACATCGTCAAATATGTAAGAGTTCATTTAGGTATAATTTATGAAAAAAAATCTAAAGTAATGGTCTTTAATCTTGTGAGGCACCTTGAACTTTTAGGCCATGTTCACATGCAGCAGAAAATTTCCATTCTAAAGTGTCCCTAAACTATGCGGTGAATTATTGGAAAAATCTGCTTGTCACTTTGCCACAGCTTCTGATGTGGATTTCACCCATGCTTTCGACATATGTGGCTTATGCTGAAAAAATGGTAATGTAAAATCCTAGAATGGTACAGCTGTAGTACTGTATATCCCAGTGGCTATTAACAATAGTCCATATATAGTTCAATAGCAAGTGGGGCTATGATGTATCAACATTTAAATATTTTTTATAAATATGTGTTTGAGCAAACTTTTTCAGCAGTGCCTTTATCTTATAATAGTGATACCTCTAAACCACTAGTGTTGCCAGTGGGTTGCAAAGGCAAATAACATCTAGCACCCTAACCCAACCCCAAAAGACTAAAGTGAACAGCGATAAATACAGCATTGCACATCTGACCCACCAAATGTAGAGTCAACAGTGATGCATACAGTGTTTGTATCACCGCTCATTACCGTACAGGAGTTTATTGATAGACAGGAGTCCTTTCTTCTGTATGTACGTTCCATGGTGCACTACCATCTACATGGAATGTATGTGCAGGATCAGGGACACCTATCTATTTCGAAAGCAGTAGCAGCTGCAGACTATAATGTACATGTCCATGACTTGCTGGACACACTATGTGCATGTCCATCATTGCCATAGCTTCTTCTCATTACTCATAGTTATTGGTGAAAGGAAGGTATTGGCACATTTAGCCTCCTGCCAGTCATAAATTTCTGCTGCTCTACATTATATCTTGGGCTTTAAGGAGGGTTTACTCACATCTTTTTATGGAAGGTTTCTCAGTCCGTTTTCTGACCCAAACACAGGTGTGACTAGATGCAGCAAGGAAAAAATGACCTACAAAGAGGCGCCCAGGTATCCATGGAAAGCCCTTCTTCAGATTATGCATATTCATAAAAAAACATATGTATCTTGGCTTTATATATGCACACTGATAAAAAAAAACAAGATGGTGGCCAGATCAAAGGTCAAAGTGACACACTCTAAAAATCTGCATAAATGTTCCAAGAAAATCAGATTTCACATTGGTAAACAGTTACCTAGCTTTAATATAACTAGGCATTAACAAAATTTGTAGTCTAAGAGAAATTATATAATGGAAAGGAGCATGTTTAAGTTTGTCCAGTTAAGGACCAGGGTGAGGCTTAATCCGCATTTTGAAGTTGCCGTGCGCTCCGCGGCTAGTAAACAAAGGGCGACGTGCCCCAGCTTCTAGTGTTGACAGAGCCGGGCGGCACGTTGGTTGCGAGGGACACGTCTCTAAGGAGCGCGTCCCTGCAGCAAAGGTAATATAACACAAAGGTATTACAATATGCTTAATCTGAAGAAGGGGTTTGTACACCTGAAACGCGTCATTCCTGTGTACTCCAATAAACTTGAAGCTTTACCCCACTTCCATGACCTGGTTGTGAGCTTTCCATGGATACCTGGGTGCCTCTTTGTAGGTTATTTTTTCCTTGCTGCATCTAGTCTAACTACAGGCTTTCCATCCGGTTCCATCCTGAGACCTGTGGGCTTGCACGGGATCCCCCTCTCCATCATACCTCTGCTTGAGGTTATATGCGTATTTACTATACGCTTCAGGTGAGCGGCTATTTTATAGACTCCTACCTTGCCCCCACTTTTGTGTGGGGCACATTTTTGTGTTTATTAGGGTAACGCATAAGGCGCCTACTCTGGTCCTCTCTTTTTTTTCTACTTCTACACAAGAAACACAGGTGTGATTCCATACGGTAGGAAAAGTATAAGCCCTTCCTTTATATTTTCCATTCCTATTGAATCAATTTCTGCCTTTGGCTCAAAAAAACTGAATGAAAAATTGCCACAAAATGCTCTGTGTGAACCACCAACTTAACGTGTCCCTAAATTGATAGATCTCAATTTAAAATGAATTCACTGCAAATTGACTTTCTCTGGATGTGGTTATAATCAGTTTATTATTTCATTTCTGTCTTTTTTTTTTTTAGGTGTAGCAAGCAATGCCATTGCTAATCCATCTCCGCAAAATATACCTTCTGTAGACCCATCACTGTACAATGCACAACCACAAGGTATGGATCAAAACGGGAAAGCTGTACAATACTTTTTTTTATTTTAAGTGATTAAATATATCATGTACTTTGTTTTACCATAAGCAAATTGAGACAACACGAAAATGATAGTTCCTTTATTTATTGTCTGTTGTACAAAAGTGGCATATTGTAATACAGTAGCCATGCATAACAAAAGATTGTAGATCTGTATATATATATATATATATATATATATATATCACACACACACACAGAAAAAAGAATAAGTTGGCCAGCACATACTGATGCCACAATACTGCATGGGCCCAGCATACAGGCGCACGCTGCTAGGCTAAATATATATAAACAGGAGAATACAGCAACACACTGCTAGCACAAAGATACAGATAAAACATGAAATGCTATATTGCTACAATGCAAAAAATGAAAAAATGTAGATGCTCTGCTCACCATTTGGCGGCCAAATATTTTGGACCATCCCACCGCGATAAGGTGACCTCATTGGGACAGACCCTACACTGTGAATGTGCCTCTGTGCAATCTGTTACCAGGCTTGCAAGATCTGGAACATCCAGCACCTTATAAAGATTGGTGGGGTGCAGGAGCCAACATGGAGGTATATGGCAAAAATAGTGGACCTGTAAACCTGCTTTACAGGAGCCACAGTGCTATTTTAGCTCTTTGGCCAGAGCTAGTGCAAGGATTTTTTCCACCCTAGGCAAAAGCCAATTTTGTCGCCCCTTTGACTCCACCCATTGGCCGGCCCTTTGACATGCCCCACCTTACTACTAGGGAGACACACTGTAACAAACCTCCTCCGCATGTAATCACCTTACAACTGGGATGACACACTGTAACAAGCCCCTCCCCATGTAATTCACTTACTACTGGGGTGACACACTGTAACAAACCTCCTCCTTATGTAATTCACTTACTAATGGGGTGACACACTGTAACAAACCCCCTCCTCATGTAATGTCTTTACTGCTGGGGTGACACACCGTTACAAACCCCCTCCTTAAGTAATAACCTTATTACTGGGGTGACACACATCAGAAGTGGTGCTGCTGGCTAAGCTGATTGATTGAGAGGTTCAGAGAGTGGCTGTCTAACTCATGTGGTGAACAGAGCGGCACTCCCATAAAGAGGGCGTTCTAGGCGGCTGTCTATTTTGCCTATAGCAGAGCGGACCCTGTCTGTGGTTCCTTCAAAGTTTTCCCTACACACCAGCGCTTCCATGTGCCCCACCCTTCTTAGTTTTATGGCATATATCCTACAATCAGGCATGGTGTGTCATGATAGAAAAAGGAGTTTCCACTGGAAATATTCACACCCTTAATGACACATCAGTTTTTTTGGCAGTTTCATGTTTTCCTCCTTATCTTTTAAAATCCATAACTCTTTCAATTTTCCATCTACAGACCCAAATGAGGGCTTGTTGTTTACAAGACTGATTGTGAAGCCCCAAAAAATTATTTGTGAAGTGAATGTAAAAAAACAAAAACAAAATTATGCAAATTTTAGGGGACTTTGCTTCTATGCACTGCCCTTTACAGTTAAAATGACAATTTGTGTTCATTCTGTAGGTCCATATGATTACAAAGATACCCAATTTAGGCTGCATTCACATCTCGTTTTTGCAATACGGTTGCCGTATCCGGTTTCATTGAAAAAAAACGTATCGAACTGTATTGCAAACCGTATATATAGACATTTCATTGTAAACCGTATGCCAACCGTAGCATCAGGTTGTGTACGTTTGTATCATTTAAGGTTTTATACAGTTTTTAACGGTACACCAAACCGTAGTCTACTACGGTTTTGTGTCCCGGTCAAAAACCATATCCAAACTGTATACGGTTATTTTAAAATGGAGTTCTATGGTAACCGTATGTAACCGTATGTGCATATGGTTACATCCGGTTTGCACAGTACGGTTTTTCATTTTTTTCTTTTTTTGGGGGGGAAATTCAATAAAAAGAAGAACTTTATTTAAAATGTTGACAAACGTAAAACCGTATCCGTTTTTTTTCAAGGAAAACTTATTAAAACGGACATCCGTTTTCAAACCGTATACGGTTTAAAAACGTGAGGAGGCATATACGGTTGCAGTTTGGAGACATACGTTTTTTGTACAGAAACGGGATACAGGACCCGTATTGCAAAAACGAGATGTGAATGCAGCCTTATATATTTTACTGCTTAAAATCATTATCATTTTTTTGTAGGAGAATGAGTATGCTTAAAATTGTCCTCTTCTGACACCCTCTTAAGTTTTTATATATGGAGCTGTATTAGAGCTAAAATTTTTTGCACCTTGATCTGTAGTGTTTATTAGTTTTGTTTTGATCGGCCTTTTTGGTAGCTTTTTATTTTATTTTTTTTCTGGTATATGAAGTGACCAACTATCTGGAAGTTGGGATCCTTTTTCTATACGCCATTCACCATGCGGTTTCATTAACATTATATTTAAATAGTTAGGACATTTCCGCAAGTTTGTCAATGCAGACTGGTAGCTGCGGCCTCTGCCTTTTGATACCAGCCAGTACCGAGTGGGATTAAATCAGAATCCCACTCTAAAGCCGGTACCCTCCCCTAGACATACCCATGTGTCCTGTGGAGAAAATGGGTTAATAACTACTTTCAATATATTATGTGTTGAGATCCTATTGTTAAAATTTAGCATGTGAAATAGTTGTTCCTTTGTTGTTTTTGTTAGTGTGTTGTGTGTTGTCCGGTTATTTATTTATTTTAGTTTTCTGTTGCACATCACTCACTAGCATCATCCAATAAAAAACTTAAAGGACTGTAGAGATCAAGCTTCTCTTTGAATTTGTCCCAAGAATACAGGCCACTAAGCAAACTGGCACACTTTTTAATCCGTCGTGTGTTCTTAATGCATTTTCAATTAAAGTTTGGATTCTTAAATTGTTATTTACTTATGCAACATTGAATTGCAACACTGGATAAAGTAAAGTGTCTATAAATTAATTATTTTTACTTTTAAAATGTACTTGGGTTTTCTTTTACATAGAATGATAAATTTGCTGCTGCTTTCTAGTTTTGCCTTATTTACGCCACCTTGTGTCTGACATATTTTACACCAATTTATTGCTGATACCTTTAATACATTTGCCATATTTTGTTTTACCTCTCTTATCCACAATTCTTTTCTAGACAGAACAAGGAATGTGCAAATAATTTTTTCAGTTAGTATAACAATTTTGACACACAGCATGTGCTCCTTTTTATAGTGTAGGGTTCTTCTATTTCTGACACACCTGACCAAGAGATCATCCTTTGTTCACCAGACAGGAAACACAAAACACCTCTGTAGTGTCTTTTTGTCGCCAGCAGGTGCTACTGTGTCAGTCTTACCTTGGGTTGGTTCCATCTGTTGCTGCTTCCTGTGACAAGGCTTGTGGTGTGTTCCAGTCAGTCATCCTTCTTCCCTCTGTACTGCCGAATAGAAGAATAAGAGTTGCTAGTAATAGGGATCACCCAGTAGGATCTCTCCATACTCTTAATATGCTCCCTGTTGTCTGGTAGGTTTGGCTCTGCTGACTGACATCATGAGGGCCTGTAGGCACAGCAGCCTGTATGCTGCCCACTTAATGGGTGTCCTCCTGTGATGTCAATGAGCTCTAAGCCACTATTAGCTGTGAATCATGTACCAGCAGAATCAATTCAAAAGCCCTCTGATGTGATTTCTTGAGGGGAGTTATTTTTATTCCATGGCTTCTGGTTTCTTTCTCTGCAATCTTATCTGAACCAGGAGAAATTACTGATCCAAGTAGGAGAAATGGGAAAGGGGGAACTCCAGCTCCACAGTGAATAAAATGTAACCTTTAATGGTACATGTTAAAATGGAAAGTCCAAAAAAGACCAACAGTGCTCAGTGAGTTAAAACCCACGTCCACCGATGCGTTTCGGACCGTTAATAGTCCTTAATCATGGTGCTACATCCTCTCCGGGCAACTGCCTTTTATATACTGACTAGTATCTCAAAGTCACATGACAGACTAAGTCACAAATTAAACCACAACTGTTGCATGATCGCTGCTAATCAGAGTACGGCAAGCAAATGGTTAACTTAAAGCTTATGACAATCATGAGCAAAAGCTCAGTATATGTATGCTAAATCACTTCTGTAATTCATACCTTTCGGATATCTCGTATCCAGCATTAATATTCAAAAGGATTCATGCTTCAAAAGGACACGTGACCAGTCTCCACCTCTTCGTGGTGGATGCACCCTTTCAATGCCACAAACTTCAATGGAAGACACATCCCCTTAATGGATTTCATGGATGTGTTTTGCAAGACCAGATAGAGAACGCAGATTGAAAGTCGTAGCATGTGAACTGTGAAAGTGTTCATAGATGCTTCTTTTTAACTTACGGGTAGTGCACCCAACATATTGCACTTTACACAGTCCACATGTTGCTAAGTAGACAATGTGTGTCGCATCACTATTGATGAAAGTTTTTATGGAATACCTGTTTCCATTTACAGATGATGCAGACTCTGTTGTCTTAACAACATGTTTGCATAAATTGCATCTGGCACGTGCACACCTATAGAAGCCCTTAAGGTGAAGCCAGGTATCTGAAGGCTCATCATTTAATATATTGCTTGGGGATAACTGATTACGTAGCGTACGACCTCTTTTGGCCACAAAGTGAACCCCTTTATGTAGGATAGACGTCAATATCTCATTCTCAAACAAAACCGGTAAATGCTTGGATACATTTCTCTTGATAGCTGAAAAATCTGTACTATATTGAGTGGAAAATGTGACTTTGTCCGTAGTCATGACACTGACAGCTTTGGAGGTTTTTCTCTCCACTAATAGAGCGTCACGGCTTTTATTCTTAGCTATGTTTTTTGCTCTATTAAGCGTGGCTCTGGAGTAACCTCTGGCTAACAACCTGTCATCAATGTCGGTACACGTCTGTTCGAAAATGGTGTCTATTGAAGAGGCTCGTCTGGACCTAATGTATTCACCAACAGGTAAATTACGAGTAACATGACTAGGATGACAACTAGTAACATGTAATATACTGTTCCCGGAGGTGGATTTTCTATACATCTTCATGTGTACCGACTTGGCAGGTATGTCACCCTTCAAATGTACATCAAAAAATTAATTAAAGGTTCCCCCCACTCCAACGTGAACCTTAGGTTCAAGTTATTGTTATTTATGTAACTCAAGAACAACATAGCCTCCTCCTGGGAGTGGGACCATACCAGGAAGAGGTCATCTATATATCGGTCGTACCACTGGATGGCACTAGCAAAGGGATTATCGGCCGAATATAGATGAGCCTCCTCCCAATAGGACATGAATAAATTGGCTAAACTAGGGGAAAATTTGGATCCCATGGGACAACCTGTAACCTGGATGTAGAAATCAGTGTCAAAATGAAAAAAGTTATTTTTTAATAGAAAGACTAGTGCATCCAATAGAAAATTACACAATGTGGCATCATAATTACCATATTTTTTGATGTGATATTTGACAGCTTCTACTGCCAATTGGTGAGGAATACAAGAATATAAACTTGCCACATCACAGGATAGCCATGAATAGCCATCCAACCACTCAAATTTGTCAACAGCTGATAATAATACTTTTGTGTCACGGACATAACCTGCAGTACGCACAACCAAAGGCTGCAACAACATGTCTAGCCATGATGCCAGCCTTTCATGCACCGAACCGATCCCTGCCACTATGGGGCATAAAGGTGGAGGGAAAATCTGTTTGTGAATTTTTGGGAGCGCATGAAAGACTGGCATCACAGGACATTCAGGACAAAGAAATTCAGCTTGCTGTTCACTGAAAATATTCAAAGATACACCATAAGATATCAATACATTCAGCTCTTTTTTGACCATTTCTGTAGGATCATTGGAATTTTCCGATACGTATCAACATCACTAAGCATTTTTAGCACCTGATCATGGTATAACGATTTGTCCATAATCACCGTGGCCCCCCCTTTATCTGATCCCCTTATTATGATGTTTGTTTGTTTTTTCTAATTGTTTAAGCACTGTTCTTTCAGCGCTATTAAAATTTTCTTCGGGTACCCTTTTATTTTTCTGATAAAGTTCTTTCAAATCTTTTTCTATGCAGCTCTGGAAAGTGTCCATAGTCTCAGTTCTTGCATTTACTGGGTAAAAATAGGGGTTCGCAGTTTTGAAATCATTTTTAGTATTGGTGACTGGAGTAATGTTAGAAACAAAAGATTCCACAGACAGATCTACCATCTCAAGCATGGCACATTGATCTTGAAAAGAGCAATGGAGTGGTAGTTGGTTAGCTCCCAATAAATTTAAACATATTAGGGATGTGCTATCTCCTAATATGAATTTAAACAGCTATCCTGTGATGTGGCAAGTTTATACTCTTGTATTCCTCACCACTTGGCAGTAGAAGCTGTCAAATATCACGTCAAAAAATATGGTAATTATGATGCCACATTGTGTAATTTTCTATTGGATGCACTACTCTTTCTATTAAAAAATAACTTTTTTCGTTTTGACACTGATTTCTACATCCAGGTTACAGGTTGTCCCATGGGATCAAAATTTTCCCCTAGTTTAGCCAATTTATTCATGTCCTATTGGGAGGAGGTTCATCTATATTCGTCCGATAATCCCTTTGCCAGTGCCATCCAGTGGTACGGCTGATATATAGATGACCTCCTCCTGGTATGGTCCCACTCCCAGGAGGAGGCTATGTTGTTCTTGAGTTACATAAATAACAATAACCTGAACCTAAGGCTCACATTGGAGTGGGGGGCCTTCAATTAATTTTTTAGATGTACATTTGAAGGGTGACATACCTGCCAAGTCGGTAAACACGAAGATGGTATAGAAAATCCACCTCCGGGAACAGTATATTACATGCTACTAGTTGTCATCCTAGTCATGTTACTCGTAATTTACCTGTTGGTGAATACATTAGGGCCAGACGAGCCTCTTCAACAGACACCATTTTCGAACAGACGCGTACCGACATTGATGACAGGTTGTTAGCCAGAGGTTACCCCAGAGCCACGCTTAATAGAGCAAAAAACATAGCTAAGAATAAAAACCGTGACGCTTTATTAGTGGAGAGAAAAACCTCCAAAGCTGTCAGTGTCATGACTACAAACAAAGTCACATTTTCCACTCAATATAGTACAGATTTTTCAGCTATCAAGAGTATTGTATACAAGCATTTACCGGTTTTGTTTGAGGATGAGATATTGACGTCTATCCTACATAAAGGGGTTCACTTTGTGGCCAAAAGAGGTTGTACGCTACATAATCAGTTATCCCCAAGCGATATATTAAATGATGAGCCTTCAGATACCTGGCTTCACCTTAAGGGCTTCTATAGGTGTGCACGTACCAGATGCAATTTATGCAAACATGTTGTTAAGACAACAGAGTTTTCCATCATCTGTAAATGGAAACAGGTATCCCATAAAAACTTTCAACAATTGTTATGCGACACACGTGGTCTACTTAGCAACATGTGGACTGTGTAAAGTGCACTACCCGAACACTTTCACAGTTCACATGCTGCGACTTTCAATCTGCGTTCTCTATCTGGTCTTGCAAAACACATCCATGAAATCCATCAAGGGGATGTCGCTTCCATTGAAGTTTGTGGCATTGAAAGGGTGCATCCACCACGAAGAGGTGGAGACTGGTCATGTGTCCTTTTGAAGCGTGAAGCCTTTTGGATATTAATGCTGGATACAAGATATCCGAAAGGTATGAATTACAGAAGTGATTTAGCATACATATACTGAGCTTTTGCTCATGATTGTCATAAGCTTTAAGTTAACCATTTGCTTGCCGTACTCTGATTAGCAGCGATCATGCAACAGTTGTGGTTTAATTTGTGACTTAGTCTGTCATGTGACTTTGAGATACTAGTCAGTATATAAAAGGCACTTGTCCGGAGAGGATGTAGCACCATGATTAAGGACTATTAACGGTCCGAAACGCGTCGGTGGATGTGGGACTTTCCATTTTAACATGTACCATTAAAGGTTACATTTTATTCACTGTGGAGCTGGAGTTCCCCCTTTCCCATTTCTCCTACTTGGATCATCTGGTTTCACCGAGGATATGGCTCGGCATTCCGCTCTCGTGCTCCCTGCAAATGTATCTCCTTGACTTAATGGCACCCATAGTGAGCTGAAGTTTTACTGTTTTTTTCTCAGGAGAAATTACTGCAACCTCTCTATACACAGATCCTTCATTTTTTTTCCCCATAACCTGTTCATCAGTGACTTTGCCACTGTAGGTATGCTCACACAGTTAATAGCTGTATGGTTTTTGGTATGTAAACCACAGCAATATGTGCATAAAAAACATGTGGTTAAGCTTTAAAACCCTACTCCCAATGACTTCTTTTGTGCATGGTTCCCTGACTGTCACTGAAGTGACATGTCACTGGAAGCGACATTTCACTGGAAGCATCAGTGCCTTGCTCCTCTACGTTGCCGGCTGCACTGCACTTGGGTGCAAATTATGTTTGTGTGCACAAAGGGAGTACCTTGGGCAAAAAATGGCAAAGCAAACATGCTACCGCGTCCGTGCTCCATATCGGTGACATTCGCCATGTTGACAGTTACTGCGCTTGTTTTTGTAAATGCTAATATTTCATTTGCCTTCGCTACACATTGTTACATTTTCTTACTCGTTGTTGCATAATATCTACAAGGATTTTAATTTATTCATGTAGTGTCAGATGACCCTACCTCAACTTCACTATAATTTAGGGCATATTTTAGGTCAGGTTTGCCAGACGGATATCCAATAAAAGGAATTGTGAACGTTTAATTCTTTAAGATGTTCTATAGAAATTATTGTATTGGAAAGAAAAGTTAGCCTCTTAAACATTAAACACTTAAAGTGATGTAGTGGTGACTTTTCCCTTGACTGTTGAACCTGCTATGATGTTTTCCCAGCCATGCCCACAGGGTCTTATAAGCAATGTAGATGTATGATCTCACATTCTTGGCTCTCAGATCTTGGATTTGTGCCATTTCTAATGGGAAATAATCTGTTTTCTCTGTACTAGCCCTAGATTATGTCATGATATCTTGAAATTTTTGCTAAAAGATTTACACATGCTATTGTATTTAAATAATGTGTTTCTGCAGAATATGTGCAGCATCTTTTCCTCTATGTGACATTTAGTTAAACACATATGCTCACATTTGGACACCATTTTACTCTAATATTCAAAGTTTGAACGTGTTTCTGCAGATATTGTTTTATCTTATTTAATCTGTTCCGGGGATGGATTCAGTTTTATAGCTAATACTACTTATGAGATGCATTCATGAGTTTTGGCATAATTATTAGCAACAATGGATTGGTTAACTTTTGTGAACTGCATTACAGAACTTAAGCAACTTTAACGTGTACCATTTAAGCTACCATTTTCCCCACTTCATTTCACAAATCTGTTTCTGGCTGTTATGCTCAATTCAGGCTTGTTTCTGCACTTCAATAGACAAAATATTGAGTGAAGAAATACTGTACTTAAAATTGCCACCTGGGCATCCTTTGCAATGCTTGATTTGCCATACACAACCAGGAATAAACTAAATCTACTATGTAAACCTGACACTCAATTCTGTCGGCCACACTGAAAGGAATTTGGTGAAAATGTCTGTAAGGGTACATGCACACCACGATTGAGCAATACAATCATCTGATCTGGACGCAGACCTTTTTTGCAAATTTGACAACTGCCAATTTATATATTAATAATCTGGGATGCTTTTACCTTTCATTATGATTCCAAGATTGTTTTTTTGTGACATATTCTACTTTGTTAGTGGTAAATTTTCGTCGTTACTTATATCCTTTCTTGGTGAAAAATCCCAAAATTTCTTGAAAATGTTGCATTTTTCTAACTTTGAAACTCTCTGCTTGTAAGGAAAATGGATATTCCAAATAAATTATATATTGATTCACAAATACAATATGTCTACTTTGTTTGCATTATAAATTTGACATGTTTTTACTTTTTGAAGACATTAGAGGGCTTCTAAGTATAGCAGCAATTTTAAAAATTTTCACGAAAAATTCTAAATCTGACTTTTTCAGAGACCAGTTAAGTTTGAAGTGGATTTGGATTTTCTGTAAGAAATACCCCATAAATAACCCCATTATAGAAACTGCACCCCTCAAAGTATTCAAAATGGCATTCAAAGTGAGCAGCTAAGTGAAGGAGAAAATTCGCCATTTTTTGAATTTTTAAAAAGAGTAAAAGGAGAGAAATCGCCCCAAAATTTGTAACCCAATTTCTCTCGAGTAAGGAAATACCTCATATGTGGATGTAAAGTACTCTGTGGGTGCACTAGAGGGCTCAGAAGGGAAGGAGCAACAATAGAATTTTGGAGAGTGAATTTTGCTGAAATGATTTTTGGGGGGCATGTTGCATTTAGGAAGCCCCTATGGTGCCAGAACAGCAAAAAAAAAAAAAAAAAAAAACACATGGCATACTATTTTGGAAACTACACCCCTCAAGGAACGTAACAAGGGGTATAGTGAGCCTTAACACCCCACAGGTGTTTGACGACTTTTCGTTAAATTCAGATGTGTTAGTTATTTTTTTGGTCCACTAAAATGGTTTTTCCCAAAATGTTACATTTTTACAAAAGGTAGGAGAAAATTCCCCCCAAAATTTGTAACCCCATTTCTATAGAAATACCCCTTGTGTGGACGTCAAGTACAATTTATACATGAGAGTTTCATTGTCTTTGACAAAAAAACAAACCTCTTTCTGTGCAAGTCTAGGTGCACAGTCCATAGGATTCACAATCCAGGGAAGCTGTGTCCTTTGCAAAGTTTATTCTGCAGTGTTGATTATATGCTAGATATTGTGCATTCCTGCATTTCTTTTATTTTATTTCAGCTTTTCATTTTAGTTCAGTAACAAAACATAAGTGACCTTCCTCAGATACTGCTGGAAATAAAATCTAGTTGTAACTGGTATTAATTTACCTTCCTGATGTTGAGATAGCAACTGTGGAGATTATAACAATATCATGGCCGTAATTGTTGGCACCCCTGAAATTTTTCAAGAAAATTAAGTTTTTCTCATCGAAAAGGATTGCAGTAACACATGTTATGCTATACACATTTTTATTCCCTTTGTGTTTATTAGAACTAAACCAAAAAATGAGGGGAAAAAAGCAAATTGGACATGTCACACCACACTCCAAAAATGGACTGGACAAAATTATTGGCACCCTTTTTAAAATTGTGGATAAATAAGATTGTTTCAAGCATGTGATGCTCCTTTAACTTCACCAGGGGCAAGTTACAGGTATGGTCAATATAAAAATCACACTTGAAAGCAGAAAAAAGGAGAGACGTTCACTTAGTCTTTGCATAGTGTGTCTCTGTGTGCCACACTAAGCATGGACAACAGAAAGAGAAGAGAACTGTCTGAGGACTTGAGAATCAAGGTTACAGTTCCATCTACAGAGATCCAGATTTGCCTTTGTCCACAGTGCGCAACATTATCAAGAAGTTTGCGACCCATGGCATTGTAGCAAATCTCCCTGGGCGTGGGCAGAAGACAAAAATTGATAAAAGATGTCAACGCAGGATAGTCCGGATGGTGGATAAGCAGACCCAAACAAGTTACAAAGATATTAAAGCTGTCCTGCAGGCTCAGGGAGCATCAGTGTCAGCGCAAACTATCCGTCGACAGTTAAATGAAATGAAACGCTATGGCAGGAGACCCAGGAGGACCCCACTGCTGACACAGAGACATTAAAAAAGCAAGACTACATTTTGTCAAAATGAACTTGAGTAAGCTAAAATCCATCTGGGAAAACGTCTTGTGGACAGATGAGACCAAGATAGAGCTTTTTGGTAAAGCACATCATTCTACGGTTTACGGAAAACGGGATGAGGCCTACAGAGAAAAGAACACAGTACTTTTGTGCTGCCTCTGGCACTAAGGCATCGTGAAATCTGAGGATTACCAACAGATTTTGGGTTGCACTGTACAGCCCTGTGTCAGAAAGCTGTGTTTGCGTCCGAGATCTTGGGTCTTCCAGCAGGACAATGACCCCAAGCATACGTCAAAAAGCACCCAGAAATGGATGGCAACAAAGCGCTGGATCTAAATCACATTGAACACCTGTGGAGAGATCTTAAAATTGCTGTTGGGAAAAGGCCCCCTTCCAATAAGAGACCTGGAGCAGTTTGCAAAGGAAAAGTGGTCCAACATTCCGGCTGAGAGGTGTTAGAAGCTTATTGATGGTTATAGGAAGCAAATGATTTCAGTTATTTCTCCCAAAGGGTGTGTAACCAAATATTAAGTTAAGGGTGCCAATAATTTTGTCCAGACCATTTTTGGAGTTTGGTGACATTATGTCCAATTTGCTTTTTTCCCTCCCTTTTTGGTTTAGTTCCAATACACACAAAAGAAATAAACATGTGAATAGCAAAACATGTGTTACTGCAATCATTTTCTGTGAGAAATACTTCATTTTCCTTAAAAATTTCAGGGGTGCAAACATTTACCGCCATGACTGTATATGTAACTATACTTAGTGAAAACAGAGAATTGATATAGTGTTTTCCCTTCTTCCCTCTTCCACCATCTTTTCTGGCCTGTCAGGAGAGACAAAACATCACAGATCAAGTAACAAACCATTCTTCTGAACAGCCAAACAGCAGAATGAGCATCACAATGTGTGACTGCTCCTGCGCCCTGCCTTCTGATTCATCTTATAGATTTCTCTATCTAACTGCTCTATAGACTGCTCACTGCAGACACTAATCCCAGCAGCCGGAGTAGTAGTATATATACGGCACCTACAACCCCGCATAGCCCACTCCCATAACCAGTGTGATGGCACTTGACAGCACAGACCTGCCTCCCAGAGCCCACTTACCATATCAAAGTAACACACTGCAACTGTATCATATAATGGCACATTGTAATAACAATGTGCTAGGGCCGAGTGACTAAGCAAATTCATTTGATTAATGCGCCTTTTCAGTCAGGTATAATTCTGATTTGAGACAGACAAAGTTAGGATGGAGCTAATATTGGAGCAGTGGGGAGGCAGCAGGACAGGTTGTACGGTGTAGGTGTAGCCAAGGGGTGGGTCACACTGACAAACTTTGAAAAATTATGTAAAGCAGTGGGACCGGCACTTGCAACTCCTCCCGTACACTTTGATTAGGTATGTCACTGCACAGCTAGTAACATAGTTCATAAGGTTGAAAAAAGACTAGAGTCCATCAAGTTCAACCTATAACCCTAATGAGTCCCTACTGAGTTGATCCAGAGGAAGGCAAAAAAAAACTCATACTAGAGGTAAAAATTCCTTCCCGACTCCAAATATGGCAGTCACTTCTCAGCCCAAACCTCCAACCTATCCAGATCCATTTGTAACAGTGCACTGTCCTCTATAGTGTTCACCGCTTTACAGAGTTTAGTATCATCTGCAAAGATTGCTACTTTACTATTCAACCCCTCTACAAGGTCATTAATGAATATATTAAATAGGACAGGCCCCAAAACTGACTCCCTGTGGTACCCCACTAGTAACAGTCACCAAATCAGAATAAGTACCATTTATAACCACCCTCTGTTTCCTATCACTGAGCCAGTTATTTACCCACGTACACACATTCTCCCCCAGCCCAATCCTTCTCATTATATGCACAACCTTTTATGTGGCATCGTATCAAGTGCTTTGGAAAATCCAGATAAAGAACATCCAGCGATTCCCCCTGGTCCAGTCTGGAGCTCACCTCCTCATAAAAGCTGATCAGGTTAGTTTGACAGGACCGATCCCTCATAAAGCCATGCTGATATGGAGTAATATGTTTATTTTTATCAAGATATTCCAAAATAGCATCTCTTAGAAAACCCTCGAACAATTTACGTACAACAGAGGTTAAACTACCAGGTCTATAATTCCTGGGGTCACCTTTTGTCCCCTTTTTAAATATTGGCACCACATTTGCCATGCACCAGTCCTGGGGAACAGTCCCTGTTACTATAGAGTCCCTGAATATTAAAAATAGGGGTCTGTCCATTACATTACTTAATTCCTTTAGAACTCGGGGGTGAATGCTATCTGGACCTGGTGATTTGTCTATTTAGATTTTTTGTAGCCGGCACTGTACTTCTTCCTGGGTTAGCCAGGTGACCTGTACTGAGTTTACCTTATCTCGCTGTATTTCACCTGGCCTTTCATTTTACTCGGTGAATACAGTGGAGAAGAATTTGTTTAATATATTTGCTTTTTCCTGATCCCAGTCTATAATCTCTTCCTTATCATTTTTTAAAGGGCCTACACTTTCATTTTTGACCTTTTTGCTATTTATGTTGTTAAAGAACATTTTGGGGTTAGTTTTACTCTCTTGGGCAATGAGTCTTTCTGTCTCTCTTTTTGCGGCTTTTATCAGTTTTTTTTTTTTTTTTTTTTTACATATTTTACATTTTTCTCTATAGCTTTTTAATGCTTCTTCACTGTCGCCCTTTCCTTTATTGAAGAACAAGTTACAATGTATTCTATTATGATCACTATTTCCTAGGTGTTCTTCTACTTGCACATTAGTAACTCTGTCAGGCCTGTTGGTTAATATTAAGTCTAGTAGGGCACCCCCTCTGGTCGGGTCCTGCACCATTTGGGACAGATAATTGTCTTTAGCTATAATCAGAAACCTGTTTCCTTTATGAGATTCACAGGTCTCAGTCTCCCAGTTTATATCAGGATAGTTAGTCTCCCATTATTATCACCTCATTCTGATTTGCTGCCTTGTTTATTTGCCTCAGTAATTGATCTTCGGCCTCTTTCATTATGTTTGGTGGCTTATAGCAAACCCCTATCATAATGTTTTTTATTTTTTCTCCATATATTTTTACCCATAAGGACTCCACATTATCGTTTCCCTCCCATATATTCTCCCGCAGTGCGGCCTTCAGACTGAACTTTACATAAAGACAAACTCCTCCCCTTTCTGTTTTGTCCGATCCTTTCTGAATAGATTATAACCCTGTATGTTAACCGCCCAGTCACAGCTATCGTCCAACCAAGTCTGCTATACCCACTATGTCATAATCCTCCTCAGACATTATCAACTCCAGTTCGTCAGTTTTGTTGGACAGACTTCTGGCATCAGTCAACATGCAATTCAATGGTGTATGTTTTTTTTCTATGAAGCCTATCCCTATTAACTATTCTAACCCCTCCCTCTGCTCCATCCCCAGGTACATTAATATGTCCCTCTTCTCTATCTACACTATCTTCCCCCTCTACGTTGTAGATTCCCTTCCCCAGTCCCTATTTTAAACATTCCTCCACCCTTCTAGCCATCTTCTCCCCAAGCATAGCTGCACTCTTCCCATTGAGGTGCAGCCCGTCCCTACAGTAGAGCTGGTAACCGACAGCGAAGTCTGCCCAGTTCTCCACGAACCCAAACCCCTCCTTCCTACACCAGCTTCTGAGCCACTTGTTTACCTCCCTAATCTCCCGCTGCCTCTCTGGTGTGGCTCATGGTACAGGTAATATTTCAGACAATATTACCTTGGAGGTCCTTGCCTTAAGCTTGTGGCCTAAGTCCCTGAAATAATTTTTAAGGACACTCTACCTACCTCTTACTTTGTCATTGGTGCCCCACCCAGCAACCTGTTAACCCGATCCGCGATGTGCCGAACTCGAGCGCAAGGAAGACAACACACTGTTCGGCGATCCCGGTCTTTGTGACTAGTACCTGTCTGGCCTGCCCTGCACTCCTCCATCCCTCCTTACTGGAGCAGCCCCCCCCCGGCGGTCAGAGGCAGTATCTTGCTGCAGTACTGCTAGCTCTGAAATAGCATCCCCCTCATCTGCCAACCGGGAAAACTTGTTGGGGTGTGCCAGTTTAGGACTATCATCCCTGACACTTTTCCTTCTACCCCATTTTCTAACTAACCCAGCTAGCTGCCTGACTGTCCTGCACCTCCGTCCCACTATCCTCCATCCCACTATCCTCCCCCACCTCTACCCCAGAGAGTACTTGCTCAGTGAGCAGGAGACTCCTCTCCAAGTTGTCAATGCTTCTCAGTGTTGCCAGTTTCTTCTCTAGATCCAGGATCTGGGCTTCCAAATGAACAACTCGCACACATCCTGCACAACAATGTGCACCCTCAAACGGCTGTTCAAGGATTGCATACATTAAATAGCTAGGGCAGGCTTCTCCCACAGACAGTTATTTACAGTCATAAGTGGAGGAAAATATAGAGGATTACTCAAGGTTTGTACGTGTCTATCTGCAGGAGGAGGGCAGGGCGCATGGGGAGGGGATAGCACATGGAGGGCTGTGATTTGGGGAGTCCATTTTTAAGCACCTTTTAATTGATGACCTATCCTAACAATATGCCATTAATATGAGATCATTGGGGATCTGACACCTTCCACCCCTACCAAATTAGCTGTTTGCTAAAGTTCAGAGCTTTGTACATTGTGTAGTGGCTTTACTGAGTTACTGCAGCTCAGCTTACCTTGAAATGAATGTGAGCTTAGCTGTAAAATGTACATAGCTGTCTGCTTCCTGCAAACAGCTGATTTGTGCAGGTGCCGAATTTTAGACTCTAGCTGATCAGAAATTGATGACCTACCCTGAGGATAAGCTATTAATGAAAAAATACCTTCGGACAGTAGAACCTTGCATTGTTGAAGTGTACAGTCTAAGTAATCAACAAGGGACCTCTGCAAGGAACTTTGAACTTAGCCAATTGGATTCCCAGGCTGTGGTCCCCAGAGTAGCAGAATTAGACACAGGTGATCAATATATAACAGGCTAGAGGCTGTGACTTAACAACTAATGATATGCAGACAATGAGTGAGAGGCCTGGCTCAGTTTAACCCCTTGGGGACCGAGCCCATTTTGACCCTAAGGACCAGAGCATTTTTTGCAATTCTGACCACTATCACTTTAAACATTAATAACTCTGGGATGCTTGTACTTATGAATTGGATTCAGAGAGAGTTTTTTCATAACTTATTCTACTTTATGTTAGAAGTAAATTTTTGTCGATACTTGCATCATTTCTTGGTGAGAAATTCAAAAATGTCATGAAAAATTTGAAAATGTAGCATTTTTCTAACTTTGAAGCTCTCTGCTTGTAAGGATAATAGACATACCCGTATTTTTCGCCCTATAGGACGCACCAGCATATAAGACGCACCCAATTTTAAAGGTGCAAAATCTAGAAAAAAAAGATTCTGAACCCAACAGTGATCTTCAACCTGCGGACCTCCAGATGTTGCAAAACTACAACTCCCAGCATGCCCGGACTAACATACTCGTGTAGACACCAACTTTACCTTTTCATAAGGGGTAAAAGGAGAAAAAGCCCCCCAAAATTTGTAGCGCAATTTCTCCCGAGTAAGGAGATACCCCATATGTGGCCATAAACTGTTGCCTTGAAATACGACAGGGCTCTGAAGTGAGAGAGCGCCATGCGCATTTGAGGCCTAAATTAGGGATTTTCATAGAGGTGTACCCGGATGCAAGTATTACACTTGCCTCCTCCACCAAAAATACTGTATGCAAGTTTTCCCAAACAGGGTGCCTCCAGCTGTTGCAAAACTCCCAACATGCCTGGACAGTCAATGGCTGTCTGGCAATACTGGGAGTTGTTATTTTGCAATAGCTGGAGGCTCCGTTTTGGAAAAACTGGCGTACAATATGTATGTTTTTTTTTTATTGCTTTTTATTACTTTATTTAGGGTTAGTGTAGTGCAGTGTTTTTGGCTGTCTGGCAATTCTGGGAGTTGTTATTTTGCAATAGCTGGAGGCTCCGTTTTGGAAAAACTAGCGTACAATATGTATGTTTTTGTTTTTTTTATTGCTTTTTTATTACTTTATTTAGGGTTAGTGTAGTGCAGTGTTTTTAGGGTACATTCACACGGGCAGAGATTTACAGTGAGTTTCCCGCAGAAGCGGAAAGTTAGCCGCATCTCAAACTTGAAGTGGGAAACTTGCTGTAAACCCGCCTGCATGAATGTACCCTATACATTCACGAGGGGGTGGGGGGGCAAAACTTCAACTTCCAGTATGCACTGACAGACCATGCATGCTGGGAGTTGAAGTTATGCAACAGCTGGTGACACACTGGTTGGGATTGGGAAACACTGAGTTAAGTAACAGACTACCGCAGTGTTTCTGCACCACTGTCTGTTTCCTAACTCAGTGTTTTCCAACCCATGTGCCTCCAGCTGTTGCAAAACTACAACTCCCAGCATGCATGGTCTGTCATCGCATGTTGGGAGTTATAGTTTTGCAACAGCAGGAGGCACACAGGTTGGCAAACACTGAGTTAGGAAACAGACAATATTTCCCAACTAGTGCGCCTCCAGTTGTTGCAATACTACAACTCCCAGCATGCCCAGACAGCCGAAGGGCATGTTGGGAGTTTTACTTATGCAACAACTGGAGGAGAACAGTTTGGAGACCACTGTGTAGTGGTCTCCAAACTGTAGCCCTACAGATTTTGCAAGACTTCAACTCCAAGCATGCCCAGACTGCCCAGACATGCTGGGAGTTGTAGTTCGGCAACATCTGAAGGGCCAAATGTTGCCGAACTACAACTCCCAGCATGCCTGGAAAGTGTTGGCATGCCTTGAATTGACATTTGGAGCGCTACAGTTTGGACACCACTGTATAGTGGTCTCCAAACAGTGCCCTTCCAGATGTTGCAAAACTACAACTCCCAGCATGCCCAGACTGTCCAAGCATGCTGGGAGTTGTAGTTCTGCAACATCTGAAGGGCCAGATGTTACAGAACTACAACTCCCAGCATGCCTGGACAGTCTGGACATGCTGAGAGTTGTAGTTTTGCAACATCTGGAAGGACAGTGGTCTCCAAACTGTGGCCCTCCAGATGTTGCAAAACTACAACTCCCAGCATGCCCAGACAGCCAAAGGCTGTCTGGGCATGCTGGAAATTGTAGTTTTGAAACTCCCAGATACAGCAGTGAAGATCACTTTACGGCGGTCTTCACAGCTGTATCTAGGAAGCCGCCGCCGCCTCCACTGCCTGCGCCTCCTGTCAGCTGGTCCTCGGTCACCACGTGAGCCCAGGTAACCGGCGGTCCCCGCAACGGCCCTCGCACTTCCCCGCCATCTTCCCCTGCTCTGCCCCGACATCCAGGGGCGGGCAAAGCAGGGCAAATGAACGTTCCCCCCGCCCTGCGATTCGCCAATTGGCCGCATCGGCCAATCGCAGGGGATAGGGGGGAGGTGGCACACTGCCACCTCGCTCCTATCCTCTAGGATGATCGTGGATGTCTCTGACAACTCCGATCATCCCTGTTTTCTGGGCTATCGGGTCATCGGAGACCCAATCAGCCCGTAAAAGTCACGAATCGCCGATCTGAAGGACCCCCCCAGGCATTTGCACGGGATGCCTGCTGAATGATTTCAGCAGGCATCTCGTTCCGATCCCCGTCCGGCTAGCGTCAGGGATCGAAATTCCCACGGGCATACAGGTATGTCCTTGGTCCTTATGTACCAGGGCGCAAGGGCGTATCCATACGCCCGTGGTCCCCAACAGGTTATAGTAAGCATCATTAGGAGTAAGCATTATTCTATCGTGTAGCAACAGAGCACAGCAAAAGGAAGAGAGGAACATTCTATTTTGCTGTCTCAATAGGGTGTAATCATACAGCGGGTGAATAACAATATAAAATCCAGGCAGCTATATAAGAATCATGAGAGTTGCACTGTTATTGGCTCTCTTAGTTTGGTATTCTCTATCGTCCAATAAAATCTCTAGTTCTTATGCAGTTTAACTAAAAGTGTGACACTTCTGGTTATTGCAATATAAATATGTATTTTTTATAATCATATTTATAGTGAAAATGTTTTTTTTTTTTTTTTAATTCATATATTAGTATAAATTATATCTGGATATCACCAGCGCTGGAATGGATTGAATGGAGTATATATCTCTAGCTGCAGCAAAACCAAATAAGCACACGTCCCCATATGTTGTGCAATAAGTGGAGATACAAAATATAAATATTAGTGGTATGCGCTGCTGGAGAGGGTGTGTTGTTAATACAGAGAGAGAAAAGAGAAAAGCATACCTGTTTCTGTAGGACAGAAGGATGTTTCAGTACTGACACTTTACTAGGAAACAGGTGTGCAGAGTAGTGCTGGAGGTTAGACTGAAAGATTGATTGAGCTGAATTAAATGTACAAGAAAGTAGATGGTTGTTAATGGATGGTCTATGATTCTTACTGTATATACATATAGATGTACTGCTGGTGTGTTGGTCCCATACCTTACACAGCTCAGCAGCAATTGTGTGTGTTAACGCCGTCCGTGTGGCTGGTTGCTATGGGTAATGCCCGTTCAGATAAATAGATTATTGCCTACTGCGCATGTTTCTAAAAAAACAGCAAAGTTAAAGAGCCATAAGCAACAAAGTTAGAGGACCATAAGTAGTTTTTACAGCAATCTGTCAGTGATCCTGCACTAATAGTTAGCGGAGCTTTCGTGTCTCAAGAAGAGAAATGATACCTGAGTTCATGTGTAGCGTTAATAATACATAGTTGTAGCACTGATTACTGGTTACTGACGGTATGGAGGGTCCTCAAACTCTGGCGCGGTGGTTCCGTCTCGGTGTCCAAAGAAACTCTACGGACACCAAGACGGAACCACCGCGCCAGAGTTTGAGGACCCTCCATACCGTCAGTAACCGGTAATCAGTGCTACAACTATGTATTATTAACGCTACGCATGAACTCAGGCATCATTTCTCTACTTGAGACACGAAAGCTCCGCTAACTATTAGTGCAGGATCACTGACAGATCGCTGAGTGCACTTGTAAAAACCACTTATGGTCCTCTAACTTTATTGCTTATGGCTCTTTAACTTTGCTGTTTTTTTAGAAACATGTGCAGTAGGCAATAATCTATCTGAACGGGCATCACCCATAGCAACCAGCCACTCGGACGGCGTTGACACACACAATTGCTGCTGAGCTGTGTAAGGTATGGGACCAACACACCAGCAGTACATCTATAAGTATATACAGTAAGAATTATAGACCATCCATTAACAACCATATGTTAGTATGTTATGAATTTTTTTTTTTTGTCACAGCCTTCCAAAGGTCACAAAATTAAACCGACTAGACAAAAGCTTACAAACAGTGGAGAATAGTAAAGACAACAAAGACAATAAGATCTGAGACCTTATTTAGGCTTTTTATGCTTTATTACATTCAGAATTTAAAACTAAATAAGTGTCTTAATGCAGAGCTGCACACTGTGGTTGTCAAGTCACTATGCTAAGCATTTCCCTTTCCCTGCTAAATGAAGTGTTACCAGCGCTACTGAACATACCATAGCCTAGCGACACAATTCTTAGAAATTATCCTTTAGGGAGCTATATATGGAGTCGTAAAAACTAATGTTTAACGTAAGCTGGCCTGTTTGTATCAAAAAATCTAAATGAAGTGTTACCAGCTTAGTTGATGCTGAGGATAGTAGTGGACTGCTTTCAATTCCTGACTTTAAATGACATTTGAAGTTACACTGTTGATGATAGGGAATTGAATAACTAGCAATTACTAGTTGTAATACTATTATTTGAGCAATTATTACTAAAAAAAAAAGAAACAAAAAAAAAAAACATAAACAGGAGTGACGTGTGTGTTACCTAAACAGTGTAGCTTGCGAGTGGATGACGCAAATTGCATAACGTCCCCACTTTGGCTGTTTTCGGCCTCCCGACCACCCCCAGTTGCCGCTAACATCATGATTCCTTTTTTTTTTTTTTAAGTATACATTTTGCACCTGAAATGTTGCAGCTGATTTTTCTGAGAGATTTCAGATAGAGCACTTTTGCAACTGAACTCTATTGTTGTCAAGTGTAGATGGCTTTTCGCAGTGGTCATTCATTTATTAAATACGACTTTTGTTTAAAAAGTCGCTATTTTGATGCTCAAGCACCAATTTAGGTGCTAATTCACACCTCTGAGCAGCCTTAGAAAATATCCTAAAGTGGACCATAATAGTCCAGTGGCTCTGCCTTGCATTAATGGTATGTTACGTAAATCATTACTGTGTGAGTTTTCACCAGTTTTTTTTTTTTTTTTCTTCTTTGGAGCCTTCTGAAAGTTACAGAACATATTATAAATTATATGATCCTTTAGGTAAAGTATTCAAGGTTAACTTTCTAATTGTTGTCGGTCTTGTTGTTTTACTTTAGTTTGTGCGAATAAATTCAGTTACAGAAAAAAAAAACTTTTGAGACCTTATTCCTTTTGCCATGTGGTATTGTAATATCTAGGTGTCAATGGTGTTTAACTTACATCCTTACATGTTGTATGGCTCAAAAGTACTCTCTACCAACTTGTTAGCAAGGCCATCAGGCCTCAGATCTACAGCCAGCAGATTGTACAAACTATTAAAGGACAAGCCTCCAAACCACATAGAAAAGCCCTATTTTTGCTTTCCAATACGTTAATAAATGCTTTTGGCAACTTGACCAGCCTTCCACTCCACATATACGCTGCCAGGCAAACGTGGTGTAAAGTAGAACAATTCTTTGGTAAGAGTCCTTGCGAGAAATTTCTCATATGCTGTGCAACTTTTTGATAAATTTGCTGTGCCCACAACAAAAGTAAGCTAATGCTTGACCTAAAACAGGGCAGGCTGTGTACTTCTCTACCTACTGACAGCTCAACAGCCAAGACAGCAGTAAAACTTATTCTTTGAAAAATTACCATGGCTCCAATCCAACTCTTACTGGAAGCAACTAATCTTATTTTTACAGCATCAGTCCTGAATTGCTGTTTTGTTTTTAACATCGCCTCTGATTTCTAGTTAGCTGCCCATCAACCAGACTCTCATAATGTGTATACGCTCAGACCTAGACATGTGTTAATCTATTAATGTTCCTGCTACACAGTGTTCCCCTTGTAAAGAGTATATTCAAGTTCGACTCATTTCCTTAGATTGTTGTTTATACGATTTACAATGTGCTACATCAGGATTAAAGGCAGTAAAACAACATTCCCCCCCCACCCCCCAAATAAATATTTGATGGGAAAGAAAGAAAAGTGTCTTAAAAGTGAGTCTAAAACATCTGTCAAGTGTTAGTGGTCTGTTATATGAGTGATTAAGAGTCCCCCTATAAAATATAGAATTACAAATAGGAAAACATAAGGACAGAGCACCTCATAGGCTGAAATAGTAGCTGCACAGCGCACAAATTCACACATACGTGGATCGGGGCTTACCTAGTAAGTTTGTGTATACACGCAACAATCAAAACGGATGTAGCCATTTGCATCAAGGTGGATGGACACAGCTAAGTTTGTGGACAAAATATCAGTTTTAAACCTGCGTAAACCATCAAATATTATTTTTTTTTAACACCTGGACAACACAGACATGCAAGTACTTGATGGCATATATAGTATCATATTGTTTAGTAAATGTATGTATTGCAGTGTATTGTCATTCTGATGATCTTTTTTTTGCCCATTCTTTATTTATATTTCAAACACAAATACAATTACACCCAAAAATATACAAAAACAAGACCAACTTACATCAAATAAAAGGAAAGAAAAAAAAAAGAAAAAGAAAAAAAAGGAAAACACCTTTAACACCAAACCCTCTATCTCCTCTCCCCTCTTTAACCCCTCCAAGCCCATGTACCAAAGGACAACCCTGATCTCCAGCCCAGCTCATCACTCTCTTACCCCCCTCTCTTTCCACCTCCTTCATCTCTCCCCTCCCTGCACTCCCTGGGTTGCCATTTCGTAATGCTCAGATTCCTGAAATTGGATCCAATTCCTCCAAGTGCCGAAAAATCTGTATTTGCACTATGCCGAGTGGATCTTAAATCTTCCATTAACATTATTTCATTCATTCTAGCGAACCACATTGTCATAGTTGGTACCCTTTCTTGTTTCCACAGCAATGGAATACAATTCCTAGCGGACATTACTAAGAAACCCAGCAGGGAATTTTTATACCACTTCATAGGCATCTCGTTATGCTGCAGCAAGAAGAAAGCAGGTGAAAATGGAGGTTCCTCACCCATGATTTTAGCAATAGTCTCATGCACCTCTCGCCATTAACCCTCTATTTTAGGGCACGACCAAAAAAATATGCAAAAAAGATCCTTCTACTTGTCCACACCTCCAACACTTTACTTCATAATTCGTTTGACTACTCTTGCCAAATAATCTAGGGACCCTATGCCAACGCGACAAGATTTTATAATTTGCCTCCTGTAAATGCACATTGACTGAGGAGCCATGTACAAACGAATAAATCCTGCCCCATTGTTCATCAGTCAACTGTAGCTCAAAATCTCTTTCCCATTTAGAGACGAACGAGGGGCATCCTTCTCCCAAACCCTCCACCCATATCCTGGAAGCTCTGGACTAAACATGTTCTTTGTTCCTTAGAATTACATAGTTCCTCAAATTTTGTAGGCTCTTTCAAATAGTAGGAGGGTCTGGGTAATCGACTAAGGCTGGGTTCACACTACGGTTTGTCATTACGGTTCCCGTATACGGCTGGGAGGAGGGGTGGGCGGGGCTTAATCGCGGCGCCCGCACTCAGCCGTATTCGGGAACCGTATTTAATGTATGTTTATGAGCCGACCGGAGTGAACCGCAGCCTCCGGTCGGCTGCTTTTTCGGCCGTATGCGGTTTCCCGACCGCAAGCAAAAACGTGGTCGACCACGTTTTTGCTTGCGGTCGGGAAATCGCATACGGCCGAAAAAACAGCCGACTGGAGGCTGCGGTTCACTCCGGTCGGCTCATAGACATACATTAACTACGGTTCCCGAATACGGCTGAGTGCGGGCGCCGCGATTAAGCCCCGCCCACACCTCCTCCCAGCCGTATACGGGAACCGTAATGACAAACCGTAGTGTGAACCCAGCCTTAGAAAATGTTTCAACTGGAGGTTTCTCCAGAAACCCAATGGTACATGATCTGTTGTACCGACCTCCACCTCCCAGACATCTCAATTCCCTCCACCCCTCAGGTGACCTACTCTAAACCTCCCGCCTTCAACCCATCCTCGAAAAGCTAGATCATCTATACCAGGGGGGGAAAGCTGGGTTGCTAATTATAGGCGTCATCGCTGAATTTTTATGCAATAATCTCTTCCTCACATACAGGTCATCACAAACTGACAATGTGGCACCAATTAGCGGATGTTCTCGCAATTCACGCATCCCTGAAGAGGACACCCAGGGTAAACAATTTGGTGGAATAGATGTTGTAGTTTGTTCTACTGATCCCCAAAGTTTCTCTTTACTGTGACAACACCAATCTACCACTCTAGCTAGATGAGTAGCTATATAGTACCCTTTAATCTCAGGGAGGCCCAAACCTCCTTTCTCCTTTGGCTGACACAGGGTGGTCATCTTTAATCTGGGCTTTTTCCCTTTCCAAATGAAGCCACTTTGTATACTTGTTAACATCTTAAAAAAAGACCAGGGTAGCCTCAGGGGAACACATTGAAAGATATACAAAATACGTGGTAAAATAGTCATCTCCCAAACCAGGAAAAAAGACCAGTCGACCATTTTGTACACTGATCTTCTATTTTGATTAACAATGGGACATAATTTAATTTGTACAATAAATGCAGATCAGCGGGAATCCATACTCCCAATACTTTCAATGCCTGTTTTGCCCAGGTAGGCCTAAAAACGCTCTGCAATTGTGTTATAATCTCAGTGGCGAGAGAGACCTTGAGGGCTTCCGACTTCCCCCAGTTAATTTTAAAGTTAGACAATCTTGAATATATTTCGAATTCCTTCAATAAACAGGGAAGTTTTACTTGTGGCTTGGCAATGTAAAATGTCAAGTCATCGGCATATGCTGCCACTTTATGCGTTCTTCCTTGGATCTCAAGCCCAGCAATATCTCTGTCGCCTCGAACCCTACATAAAAAGGATTCCAAAATCAAAGTAAATATCAGGGGAGACAAAGGGCACCCTTGTCTTGTTCCGTTCCGAATTTCAAACTCCTCCGATAATAAACCATTCACTCTCACTCTAGCAGATGGGGATTGATACAGCCCCAGGATCCAGCTCATACATTTATTTTTTAGACCTAAATATCTCAATGTCTCCTCCATATAGGTCCAGTTCACACGGTCGAATGCCTTTTCAGCATCTGTAGAAAGCAACAGCATTGGGATTTTCTTTGACCTAGCGAACTGGACCATGTTCAGAGTTCTAATGATATTATCTCTAGCCTCTCTTGTTGCCATAAAACCTACTTGATCCCTGCTTATGATATCTCCCATAAACACCGACAATCTCTTAGCTAAAATCTTAGAAAACAACTTTGTCGGCGTTCAAGAGAGATATCGGTCTTCCCTCCTCTACAGGTGTCCGCGGGCCCAGGTCCTTGTGAATGGTGTGTGTTCTCCCCTATTTCACCTAGGTCGGGGTACGCGTCAGGGGTGCCCCCTGTCCCCGCTTCTGTTTGCGGTGGCGGTGGAGCCCCTTGCTTTGCGTATACGTCAGGATCCTGGTTTCCGGGGCATGTCTGTGGGAGGTAGGGAGGACCGCATAGGCCTTTATGCCGATGATATGGTTCTCTTTGTGTCTGACCCCACTACAATGATCCCCTATGCGATCGACCTGATGGATCGTTTCGGATTTTTTTCGGGACTGTTCATTAATTGGTCCAAATCGGCGGTCATGCCTCTACTGCCTAGAGCGTGGCCCCCGACGTTGGGTGGTCTCCCGGTTGTCACTACATTTAAATATTTGGGGGTATATATCAATAGGGATCCCGTGCTAGATCTTGAGGTCAATGTTCTCTCCCTCCTGCCCTACATTAAATCTAAGTTTAGGATATGGGCCCAGCTGCCACTGTCCGTCTCTGGACGTATTAATCTTATCAAACTTATTATTCTCCCCAAATGCTTGTATACCCTAGAACATGCTTCGGTTCCTGTCCCTAAATCCTTTTTTGATTCTGTACATTCCCTTCTGTCTCCGTTTATTTGGGGACCTAGCAGACCTAAGATTAGTCTCACAACTCTCCAGCGTCCCAAGCTGGAGGCGGGTATGTCCCTTCCTGATTTTTATTTGTATTACCTGGCGGGGCAGTTGAGATATATTAGACATTGGGTTCTGGGAGACTCCATGCCCGACTCTGAACAATGCCTGGATAGGTTCGTCCCCTCAGTGTCTCCCCGGATGCTCTTAGAAAGCCCTACTCTAGGGGGTCGTGCTTATCTACCTTTACATAAGCTGGCTGTAAAAGTGTGGCGGGCCGCTAAGTCAGTATATGGATATGCTGATATCCCGTCTGATACCCCTCTATGGCACAACCCCTTTCTCATCCATGTGGGTGAGACTCTAGACTCTGTTTTTTGGATGAATGCTGGTGTGCTCACTCTGGGCGATGTGTATAGGGATAATGTTTTGTGTTCCTTCGAGCAACTGCAATCAGAATATGATTTACCCCGACACTGCTTCTTTAAATACCTACAGCTCCGTCATGCATTGTCAACACAGTTCCCTGCTGGACGTGCACCCATATCGGCATTCCCTCTTATTGGTGTTTTAAAATCGCAGGGTCCTAGGGGACTGGTGTCCATCCTATATACGCACCTCATTCAGGCCAAGAACTCCCGTTCCCGGTTGCCGGCTGTCCGACACTGGGAATCTCATATTCCCAATTTGACTAAAGATGATTGGGAGGAGATGCTTTCCTCACATATGATGGTGTCTCCTTCTGCTAATAATAAACTGATTCAACTAAATATTATACATTATAGTTACATCACCCCCGTTCCTTTGCATAGAATGGGTCGTTCTGACTCGGACGCCTGCCATCGATGTGGTGCGGCTAAAGCTGATTTCTGGCATCTTATCTGGGCTTGCCCTGATATAAGATCCTTCTGGCAGGATGTCCTTGGTCTTCTTGCCACATTTATCCAACCTTCCCCGGGGTGTGACCCTCTGATTTGTTTATTTGGAGTTCTGGATGAGGAAGTGTGGCCACATTACGTGCGCACTTTACTGCGAGAATCCTTATTTTTTGCTAGGAAGGCGATTGCCCTCAAATGGATGGACCCCGGCCCGCCTTCCCTGTCTCAGTGGAAAGCTTTGGTTAATGCTATGATACCCTTCTCCCATCTTGTTTATAAGAATAGAAAATGCCCTGGTAAATTTCTTTCTGTGTGGGGTCCCTGGTGCTCCTCACCATTGACCCAATGTTCATACTCTGCATCCCCTGAGGGGACTTAAGGTTATGACTGCCCATCCCTTTCTAAATGTGGTTGTATATACCCCTTTGATTTATGTGTGTTGAGATGTTGTGCTGGATGTGTGTACTCCCTCCCCTCTGTGGACGCATGGGTCTGCCTTAACATTAGAAACATTATGCTTGGTACTCGTGACTAGATGTGGTGATATCTGCTGAATTCTACACTACGGCCTCTATTCAATATTATTTTGCCGATTTTATATTACATACCATCCCCCTTTTCTTTTCCTTTTTTTTCGTTCACCTTGTTCACCCTCTGTTTGTGTTAAGGTTTCTCAACTGGTTGTTCTTGGTTTTCCTCAGACTGTGTCCTCACTGCACTGATTACTGCTGGATCTTTATATGATATTATGTCGTTTACATCCTGCTTACTTGTACATGTTCTCAGTGCCTTTTTTTAATTGTGTACTCCGCTTTATACCATTTTGCTCTGTGAGGCGAGTTGTCTGATGTTTGTTTAATCTTCAATAAAACGTATTTAAAAAAAAAAAGAGAGATATCGGTCTATAACTAGAACACTGTGAGGCATCTTTCCCATCTTTTGGGATGACTGTGATATGAGCTCTAGTTAAATCTTTAGGAACCTGACCCCCCCCCCCCCCCCCCCCCCGCCACTGAGTTAAAGCTTTTAAGGAAATAGGGGCACAAAATCTCTTTTAGATATTTATAGTAGATTAAGGGTAGCCCATCCGGGCCTGGTGCTTTCCCTTCCGGGGATTCTTTTATTGCCTGATATACTTCCTCCATTGAAATATCCTTTTCTAACTCCTCTATCTCACTTTTTTTTTAACTTTGGAAGCCCTGAACTTACAATATATTCCTTAATCTTAGATCTAAAATTTGGTCCCCTGGTCATAGGGTTAGATACATCTATACTATACAATTCTTTGTAGAAGCCTCTGAAGGCCTCTGCAATCTCTGACGGTCTAAATACCATCTCCTGAGTTTTATGCTTTTGAATTTTTGCGATATACGAGCTAGCTTTTTGCGGCCAGTGCTAATGCCTAACTTATTTTGTTGCTATATTCGTATGTATGACTCCTACAATTAATTAAATATTTTTCGCCACATCTCAAAGAACATGCCTTAACTCCTCTCTCTTCTTTTCTACCTTAATTTTTAATTCTTATGTTCTACTTCTAGCACTCTTAAGTCATCAAGAATTTCTGACATTTTCTGTGTTTTCTCCTTTTTTAATCGTGCCCCCTGTTTGATAAGTATCCCCCTAGGTACACATTTATGTGCTGCCCATAACACTCCTGGTGAAATATCTTCTAAATCATTGTTACAAAAATACTCCTTCACCTGTTCTTTTAAATCAGTAAGTATTACTTCATCTTGTAGAAGAAGAGGGTTAAGCTTCCAATCCCATTGTCTATGACATGTTTCAGGAATGTTCAAAGTTAATTTTATCATAGCGTGATCGGAGAAAAAAATATTTTCATTTTATGCCCCCTGAAACCACTCCAGATCTTTGTTTCAGTAAAAAAAAAATCTATCCTAGAAAATGAATCGTGTACAGTTGAGTAATATGAGAAATCCCTATCCTTCGGGTGTGAAATACGCCAAGGATCAACCAGGCAAAATTCATGCAACATTCTCTTACAGTATCGGAAATGCTGATGTGCTCATATAGGACATACCTTGCGATGTGTCTATATGTGTTTCAAGCAAAAAGTTGAAATCCCCTTCCAGAATTAGAATCCCCTCAGTAAACTCCTCCAATTTATTCAAAATCTGACGCAAAACTAACCCCTGTTTAATATTTGGAAGATATATAGAAGCCAATGTCACTTTCTGTGCAGCAACAGTGCCCTTGACAAAAATATATCTTCCCTCATCTTTACAGCTATCCATAAAAACCCAAGGTGTATTTTGTGCAATAAGAATACTGGTCCCTTTAGATTTTGGGTTATCTGAATAACTATGATATGCAATCGGGAATTTCCTACTAGTAAATACAAACTTGTGTGAGGATAGATAATGTGTCTCCTGGAGAAACGCTACATCCAAACCTTCAGATCTTAATAAATTGCCCATTATTGCACGTTTCCCCAGGTCTCGTAGCCCTCTAACATTGAGAGAGCCCACTACTAATTTCTCATATTTTTTCCCCCTCATCCTCCCCACTAAACCTTCAATTATCGTAGAAAACACGAGCAGGTAACCAGGCAAACCTGTTTAACCCCAAAAGCCAAGAAAAAAAGGGAAACCCCTGGCCAAAGCCTGTTTCTCGCCACACCTAGTACCACTAAAACCCTGTAGGAACAAGTCCAGAACAGAAAAAAAAAAAAGAAAAAAAAAATAATTAAAAGAAATATATATATATATATATATATATATATACATATACATATACATATGCGAAAAGAGAAGAAAAAAAATTGGGGGTGCAAAAAAATCATGTGTGGGCCTCACTCCCATGCTTCCAGCACTCTACAAATTTCAATCTTAATTAATTAATTATAACCCAAAATATCCACCGAGTATAGTAGAATCTATTTTTCCATAGAATATCATTGATAAAGATATAACACAGACATGTCACCACACCCTTGACTCCACCCCACTCATATTCTCTATCCCCCTTCTAAGGCCCAATATCTCCCTCCCCCGTCTATTTTCCTCTCAAAATAAACATCCCATTATCTCCCACACTACAAAATCTCTTAAGCTAAATATTCATCCAAGAAGCCTAGACTGAGCACCCGGCCTCTATCCTTAAGCCTCTCATCCTAATAGTGAGACGAATTAACCCGTTCAGCGTCTCTCTGGGGTCTCACTGGGAGATCCCAATCTAGCCAGTTCGCCACTTCCACTGGGCTAATGTTCAAAAATCCAAACAGCGCCGATAATTCCTCATATCTAGAAAGTATGAAAGTCTGAGTTCTTTTTTTACTATTAAATGAAATGGATGACCCATCGATAAGTGGCTCCGCTCCCTTTAATTTTCTCCAACAGTGGATGCAAACAACACCTCATCTGTAATGTTCGCATAGAAACATCTGAAAACAATCGGACGGAGGCCCCTTCATATTCCAATACATCATTTTGCCTTGCTACTTTCATTATCATATCTCTGTCCGTAAAGCAATGAAGGCGACATATCACATCACGTGGTCTTTGAGAATCTCTATTTCCATATCTAGAGACTCGATGTACTCTGTCTATTAGAAAAGTAGCTTCCAATGGGTGACCTGTCACCCGCCCTAACAGATCGTCCATATGTTGCTTCTCAGGGAGACCTTTTAGCCTTATATTATTTCGTCTCCCTCTGTTTTCTTGGTCATCTAATTGTAGTGTTAGCTGCTGAACCTGCTGAGTAACTCTTGCACTTTTATCCTCCAGGGAGGCCACCTTTCCTTTTAGTACTGCAGTCTCAGTTTCTGTCACTTTAATGCGAGAGGAAAGTTGCTCAATATCTGCCCTAATCTCTCTAACTGTTGTTGCTGTGACATCTCAATGTGTTTAACAGCAGTCTCTAAATCATTTTTAGACAGTAGAGCCTGAATCAGATTACGTATGATATTCAGCTCCACACCCGGCTGCGGAAACGCATCAGCACCACCGTATGCTTCCTCCCTTTCTGGGCCTATTCCGGGGGCCAAAGTTTCCCTACCAGCCTCCATTACCTCTCCATAGGTATGCTCAATAATATTCCTGGGGCCCAAAGAGCTTTCATGGCCCTGGGCCTTCTATATTCCCCATCCTCCCTCGAGTACTGGGCAGCAGACACTTTTCCCGCGGAGTATTCAATTCAGACAGCGCCCCTGACTGACTGCTATTGCGTATCGGTACCTCCATCTCAGCCTCCGCTTTGCTAGTTGTCCTGGAGTGCCCCGGTTCGTCTTCTTTACCTTCACACAATCGCCTCTGTTCTGGACGCAACACCGCTTCCTTTCCTCCAGTCGGCACCAGGAACTGCTCCCTCCCGTGATGTCGCTTGGCTTTGCGTCATTCACCAGCTTCCGGGTTCCAGGCTCTATGCTCAGCTGCTTGGTCACCTGACCTGACGGCTCCCAAGAGTCCTCTGCGCCTGTACGTCTCCGAGTGCTTCGCGCGCTGTATGCGCAAAGAGGGCCTGTAAGAACAATTCTCTGGGGATTAGACTATTAGTGCCCAGCAGGGAGAGGTTTTGGGACAGTATTTGGGTTATCCACCGCTGTGAGAGCACGGAGCATAGAGCAGAGCTCAAACGTGGCCTTACTCCTCCATGACTAGGACACACCCCCCGGATTCTAATGATCTAATGTTGCTGTCTGCCATAGCAAGCAAAAGCTACAGAACCTGCAGCTCTAACAAAGATGTCACAATCACTTTTAATCAAGGCATTTGTTGGTAAAATGACCAGCATTTTTGTGTTCTGACATCTTTAATATGGCAGGGTTACCTTTTTCAGTTGGTTATGCAGCACCAGGTGGATAGCCCTTGCTCTTATGCAGAAGTAAAGGAATGTACAAGATTCTGCAACATTCGATGATTTTGGCATCTGTATCACTGGACTAATATGGCTATCCCAAACTACTGTAACTACTGTGTATGTATGTGTATAGTTTTAGATAGATAGATATCTTTGTGCTGTACGGGGGTCTGTAGTTTCTATGTTTCAGATACTATTTAAATCATAACTAGGAAAAGTGAGTACTCCGCGATGTAAACATTTTGTTTCATAATGTCAGCAGTAAAAAAGAAAGGGATACATACCTGCCACCGCACCCCCGGTGCCTCTGGTTACCCGCTCTGGTCTACGCAGCGATCCTCTTCCTGGTTGTCGGTGAGTCATACTCCATTTAACCAATCACCGGCCACAACGATGTCCTGCCTCAGCTGGCGTAGGCTAAGCGGCAGTGTGATGTTTTCGGCCCCAGGAAGAAGACCGGTGCTGGGGCCGAAAACATCACACGGCACGTTGACGCTCAGCCTATCGCCGGCCAAGGGGGGACTTCGCTGCGGCCGGTGATTGGCTGAATGGAGTATGACCCACCGGCAACCAGGAAGAGAATCGCAGTGGAGGCCGGAGCAGGTTACAGGATGCATCGGGGGGAGCGGTGGCAGGTATGTATTTTTTTACTGCCAGCAATATGAAACTAAATCTTTACATCCTGGAGTACTCCTTTAAGGACCACATGTTTTAACATTTTTGCACTTTCGTATTTTCTACCTCACTTTCTAAAAATCTGAACGCTTCCAGTTTTGCACCTACAGACCCATATGAGGGCTTATTTTTTTGTGCCACCAATTGTACTTTGTAATGACATCAATCATTTCACCACAAAATTTATGGCAAAACCAGAAAAAAAATATTTGTGGGGCAAAATTGGGGAAAAAATAGCCATTTTTTTTAAACTTTTGGGGGCTTCTGATTAAAGGCAGTGCACTTTTTGGTAAAAATGACACCATATCTTCTGTAGGTCCATATGGTTACAAGGATACTTAATTTATATAGGTTTTATTTTATTTTACTACTTTTAAAAAATTATAACTTCATTCACCAAAATTAGTATGTGTAAAATTGTCATTTTCTGACCACTATAACTTTTTTATTTTTCCATGTACATGGATGAATGAGAGCTCATTTTGTGCACCGTGATCTGAAGTTTTTATCGCTACCATTTTTGTTTTGATTGGACTTTTTGATCACTTTTTATACATTTTAGGGTATACAGAGTGACTAGAGAAGAGCACATTTTTAAATATTTCAATTCAGCCGATTCACCGAATCTTCCGAAAAAATTAGGTTCGGGCCGAATTTATTTGCTGCGAATCTGTATTAAAAAGGCCTATTTCTGGCCTACAAAGAGCTGTAATCGGGGTGTAGAACACTTTTCCTTGCTGTAACACATATAAGGTGTGTGCTGGGTTAGTTAAATAATACTGTTATTCACTATGACATGCAGATTAGAGGCGTCACTATTAGAATTACTGTCGCAGAGCGGCACAATGACAGAGCCTGGAGGTAACATCAGTATGTGGAGACCATAAAGTGGCCGAATGACACAGCGTGGAGGTGGCGGCAGCATGAGGAGACCATATAGTGGCTGAATGGCACAGTATGGAGGTGGCAGCAGCAAGAGGAGACCATATAGTGGCTGAATGACACAGCCTGTAGTTGGCGGCAGCATGAGGAGACAATATAGTGGCTGAATGACACAGCATGGAGGTGTCGGCAGCATTAGGAGACCATATAGTGGATTAATGACCCAGCCTGGAGGTGGCAACAGCTTGACGAGACCATGGGGCCTCAGAATTGAAACAATTAAAGATATTTTTTAACATTTAAATTGAAGATTTCAAATAGATGAACCTAAGAAGTTTTATTTAATGTGCAAGCAGCATGAGGGTACCACATGGCGGTACAGTGACACAGCCTGAAGGTGGCGGAAGCATGAGGAGACTATATATAGCAGCTGAATGACACAGCCTGTAGTTGGCAGCAGTATGAGGAGACCATATAGTGGCTGATGACCAAGCCTTGGAGTTGGCGGCAACAAGAGCAGATATATAGTGGCTGAATGATACAGCCTGGAGTTGGCAGCAGCATGAGGAAACCATATAGTGGCTGAATGACACAGCCTGGAGGTCGCGGAAGCATGAGAACATATGGTGGCAGTATGAGACAGCCTGGAGGTGGCATCAGCAGCATCAGGAGTCCTGAAAGTGACCTAGAGGGGCGATGGGTGGCAATACCAGTACCCGGTGACGAAGGTGGGTGAGAAAAGGAGAACTTGGCATCAGATGTGTGGCATCAGGCAGGATCAGAATAGTAGCTGAGGCAGGTAGGCAGAAGAAAACGGTCTCTTTTGTAAAAGTGTCAGTATGCACAAGTAAGTATTGAGGATATGCATTATGTAAAACTTAACTTTTAATAATATTCTTAGGATAAAATATATGTACCCAAAACAAAATCAAATTTTTAAATGAAACAAAAGGGAAGGTGTGCAAAAAACACCATTTGCCACCTACACCACCAAGTATTGATGTGATGCAAAGACCTCTCTAAAAGGTGGAAGGGAACAACGTATGGTTCATTGTAACTGGTGGGGGTAAAAACTTCCCCTGTAAGGCCCTACTCTCACATTATTAATTTCCTTCTTGGCATGTGTTACGCGCCCTAAAAAGGGAGGCTGCACACAGGAAACTCTCCCTATTTCCAGCTAAAAACCCTGTGAAATGGCAGTGTTTGTAGGTGGAAATAGGGAGAGGTTCCTGTGTGGGGCCTTTTTAGGGCGAGTAACACTTGCCAAGAAGGGA